>NC_028647.1:64473112-64546286 GCF_001406875.1 Solanum pennellii | reverse complement strand
TTTTTAAAAAAAGTTAGTAATGAAGAGTCATTTCATTTTAAGAAATTATAAAAATAATGACGGCACTTGAATTAGGGTTCATTTTGTTATTGTATTTGAATGGATATAAAAATGGTTTGTATTAATAATAATAAAATCATCAACGAAGAATATGAATAGATGAAGAAAGGAATAAAATAAATGGCAATAATATAATAAGAAAAGAAATACAATATTTATTTCCTATTAAAAAAATCGAAAGTAAGAAAAGGAAGAGGGAGGAGTTTTAAAAAAATAAAATAATGTCAATAATTATTAAAAAGAGGAAAATATAAAAATGGAGTAAAAAAAACAAAAAAGAGCCAAGAACACAAGGAAAAAATAAATAAATAAAATAGACATACAACACCCCAATTTGTATAAAAAAAATAGCAGTGATTTTGCTTTTTTCGGTGAAGGAAATTCCTGTTGTTTTAGCGATTTTGTCGTTTTGGTTTATATAAAATTTTATATACCGTTTTAAAATTTTTATTAATATTTTATACCCTTAGGCTCTGGACTCTAATATAATGTTAATAATTGTTATTATGGTTGTTGTTTAGTGTATTATGTATGTACTATACGTACATAAATTTTTAATTTCTTTTTCTCTATAAATATAACCTTGTATCGCGTGTTGCGTTAGAATAGATAAGATCTCGTAAGATCTACTAAAAAGAAAAATGGCCTCCTGATTTAATATTTCTATTTGTCAAAAAGATTGAATAATCATTTTTCCAATCATTAGCTATCCAACAATAAAAAGAAAAATACACAAATAATTATAAAACTATATAGCTCAAATTTTTCAAAAGTATTGTTAGATGCTCCAAAAACGCATTATTTTTAGAGAATTCAAGTTTTCAACATATATATCCTTAACGATATTTTTAAAAGGTCTGCATAACAAATCGAAAAAGATAAATCAATTTACAATCATTCTTCGTTATATCCTTCTTCGAACTTTTGAACCCCTGTATATCAATCTCTACAACGATTCTGATGATTTTCACCTATTTCATTTTCGACATTACTAATAATATATGACGATAAATTTAAATACTTATCTCCCTCTAATTCATTTCTCACATCTCTCCATCTTGCACGACAAAGCACACAACTAATTGATTTTCTTCTATTATTACTTCTCTTCCATTCCATCAAACATTCTTCATGAATAGGGTTTCTACATGTAACACAAGCTGCTATTTTTTCTTCTTCATTCATCTCTTCCAAACATACCGGACACGTCGCCCCGTTTTCGACCTATCATAAACAGGTTCTAGACGTGAAATCAACTTTTCTTAAAGAGATATATAGCTCGGATAAAAACTATTATAATGATGTAGATCAAAAAAAAAATTATAGCAACTTAATTATTTGTACACCATATAAAATAAATTACGTTACCAAGTCACCAAAATTAAGAATATTTATGCGTAAGCCTTCTTAAAATATAATATTTGTAATCTTCGTATAAACCCTAGAATAAAATTAAAGGTGAATGATGATATACAAATTCTTTGAACTTAAGTAATATATATAGAATTTAAGTTAAAGTCTTCAAATATATATACGTATATATTTACGAGTTTAAGTTATATATAATCGTCGTGGTATAAAAAACAAAATCAAATTAATCAAATGATCCAAATGATATATATATATATATATATATATATATATATATATAATATATTCCTTTCCACATTCTTATAGGAATGCTCATGTTTAATTAACCTCGATAATTTTCGAATATTTCGTTATATAAATAATCAAATTTTCCCTTTATATAAATATACAAGTTCTCAAACAACACGTGAGTAGGGGTGGGCATTCGGTAATTCGGTTCGGTTTCGGGTTTTTTTTCGGTTTTCGGTTCTTGTACAATGTGTATACAATATCGAATCGAAATAATTTGGTTCGGTTCGGTTTTTATTATTTCGATTCGATTTTTATTATCTCGGTTCGATTTTGTTATTTCGGTTTTTTTTGGGCAACTTTCACATATAGCAAACAAAAAATTCATATTTGTATAATATAGCAAACTTTGCATAATTGCGCTCCATAGCAAACATAAAAACTGTATAATTCGCTATACATATACAAGTGTATAATTCGCTGGCCTAAATTGTATAATTCGCTGCAATTGTATAATTTGCTTTGCATATAGTTGAATCGAATTAAAATGTATGTATATTGCATAATTATAAGTGTATAGCAAGAAGATATATGTTTTTCTCGCTTTATACAAAAACAGAAACACAATATATACACTTCTGTTGTATAAAGCTAGAGAAAATTGTATTTCACTGCAATAGTATAATTTGCGATTGTATAATTCGTTGGCCTTTTTCTCTGCAATTTTTGAAGTAAAATGTTTGTAAATTGTATAATTAAGTGTATAACACGAAGATATACATTTTTGCATGTGTATATACAATTTTCTCTCGCTTTATACAAAACAGAAACAGAATTATACACTTCTGTGTATAAAGCGAGAGAGGCGAGCGAGAATGGAGAGTGGCGAGCGAGATTCCTGGGAGAGAGACGATGGCAAATTTTAGATAATGTTTGTTATGGAGCACAATTAAATTAAACCCTAGCTATTCCATTTAATTTAGGTTATTAGTTTGCTATTTTATACAATTTTCCCTTTTTTTAATGGGCCTGCTTAGTTGGTTTTTTAAAAATTTACAAATTTTTTAGTTTGATTTTTCAGCTTAATGGACTAAAAATAGTTACATCAAAAAGTGTCTTTTGTTATAAACAATTTGTGTTATAGTGAATGTCTAATTATGTGGAGTCCTAGTAGGATATGGTTAGGAATCCTACTTGGGGACCAAGTAAGGTTTTCCCTATAAATAGTGAATAAGAGATCTTTTCTCTTCTCTCTACTTTCTTCTTCTAAATTTATATAGGTTCATAACATCTTTTACTTTTTACTTTTTATTTTAAATTATAATACTTATTATTTAATATTAATAATTAATATAATATAAATATATATTATAATATAATTTATTTCGGTAAATCAAAATATCGAATAACACAAAATTACATACCGAAAATCGAATCGGAATACCGAAAAATACAAAAACATATACCGAGTACCGAACCGAAAACCGAAACCGAAATACCAAAAAATTCGATTCGGTACGATGTTTCGGTTTTTCGGTGTTTATGTCCAGCCCTACACGTGAGTTCCAGGAATATATATATATATATATATATATATATACTCTGGACACGTGCGTTGTACGTGTGTTTTAGATTAAATGTGTGCACTTATTGTGTATATATACACACACGTTTTACACTATAATAAAAATAACTTTTAGCGATATTAAATACATGTATTAACATTAATAAAGAGTGTTAAAATTATTATTGATATTAGTTAAGTATTATTAAAACCAGTGTCGCTAAAGGCTTTATTAATATTTTAGTACACCTTCATTCGTGATACATAAAGCTTTTTTTCTGTTTATGTAGAATGATGGAATATAATCACTGTGAGGGTTAAAAATATCAAGTGAAAAGAAATAATGAACATGAAGAAAAACTAAGTATCTAAAATACTTAAATAATGAAGAAGAAAAATGGTTGATGTCTCAAATGTAATATATAATGCAACAAAATATTTATTATTTTTGGTTGATTAAATGGAGTCCATAAGATTATTACGGAAATCAATTGAAACAAAGCCAAGAACCATTGATATACATATANTATATATATATTTATTTATTTATTTATTTTTTAAAAAAAGTTAGTAATGAAGAGTCATTTCATTTTAAGAAATTATAAAAATAATGACGGCACTTGAATTAGGGTTCATTTTGTTATTGTATTTGAATGGATATAAAAATGGTTTGTATTAATAATAATAAAATCATCAACGAAGAATATGAATAGATGAAGAAAGGAATAAAATAAATGGCAATAATATAATAAGAAAAGAAATACAATATTTATTTCCTATTAAAAAAATCGAAAGTAAGAAAAGGAAGAGGGAGGAGTTTTAAAAAATAAAATAATGTCAATAATTTTTAAAAAGAGGAAAATATAGAATGACTTGACTATAGTATAGGTCGGATGTTTCCGTGAGCAGTAAGTAGCAGATCTCCCCTTATTTTGGAAAAGGTGGTGGCCGCCTGTGAATTCTTTCAAGGCAAAGGGCGGCCTGATTCGACATTGTTGTTTACTCTGATCCGGTCGAGGTGGTTTTCGTTTACCAGCATGTAGGTGTTCTAAATTCCTATGACCGAATTTTTCTGGCCCCTGTGAACATCTTTTCTTAATGTATTAAAGAGGACCTCTCTAACCGGTGAAAAGTGATGGGTGTCCACTAATGGCCATTCCTGGCTCGGCTCCGAAAAAATGGAGCAAAAAAAACAAAAAAAAAGGATATTATTTTGAGTAATTACTTTTCAAATCTCATTTTGTCAAATTATATTGAACAAAATACAATTGAATAGTACTTCTTTGAGTGCTCAAAACACATTTGTATTTACTGATATGACCTGAGATTTGAAGAGTAATAGAAATTAAGAAATAACATATATTGACAAAATAGATAAAAATAAGTAATTTATAGTGTTAATAATTGTTATTATAGTTGTTGTTTAGTATATTATGTATGTACTATACGTACATAAATTTTTAGTTTTTTTTCTTTGTAAATATAACCTTGTATCGCGTGTTACGTTAGAATAGATAAGATCTCGTCATTCTTAAGAAAATGTAATATCTACTAAAAAAGAAAAATGGCCTCCTGATTTAATATTTCTATTTGTCAAAAAGATTGAATAATCATTTTTCCAATCATTAGCTATCCAATAATAAAAAGAAAAATACACAAATAATTATAAAATTAGCACATAACCAATAAACACTAAGAAATCATAATTAAATTGAAAAATAAAACTATATAGCTCAAATTTTTCAATAGTATCGCCTTATGATTGTTAGATCCTCCAAAAAGGCATTATTTTTAGAGGATTTAAGTTTTTCAACATATATATTCTTAACGATATTTTTGAAAGGTCTGCATAACAAATATAAAAAAAAGATAAATCAATTTACAATCATTTTTTATTATATCGATCCTTCTTCGAACTTTTGAACCCCTATATATATTAATCTCTACAACGATTCTGATGATTTTCACTCATATCATTTTCGACATTACTAATAATATATGACGATAAATTTAAATACTTATCTCCCTCTAATTCATTTCTCACATCTCTCCATCTTGCACGACAAAGCACACAACTAATTGATTTTCTTCTATTATTACTTCTCTTCCATTCCATCAAACATTCTTCATGAATAGGGTTTCTACATGTAACACAAGCTGCTATTTTTTCTTCTTCATTCATCTCTTCCAAACATACCGGACACGTCGTCCCGTTTTCGACCTATCATAAAAAGGTTCTAGACGTGAAATCAACTTTTATTAAAGAGATATATAGCTCGTATACAGATAAAAACTATTATGATGATAAAAACTATTATGATGATGTGGATCAAAAAAAAAATTATAGCAACTTAATTATTTGTACACCATATAAAATAAATTACATTACCAAGTCACCAAAATTAAGAATATTTATACATAAGATTTCTTAAAATATAAGATTTGTAATCTTTGTATAAACCCTAGTATAAATTAAAGGTGAATGATGATATACAAATTCTTTGAACTTAAGTAATATATATAGAATTTAAGTTAAAGTCTTCAAATATATATGTATATATTTACGAGTTTAAGTTATATATAATTGTCGTGGTATAAAAAACAAAATCAAATGATCCAAATGATATATATATATATATATATATATATACATGCATGTAATTAGCCTCCCAAAAAAAATTGGATTCTCTTAAAAATAAGTCATATTATCTATGTGTTAACTGTTATATAAACATGTAATTAAAGATAACTTGTTACATTGGTGCAAAATAAAATATTTATATCAACAAAAAATATAACTTAAACCTCTGACAAAACAATATTCATATTATTAAAAATTAGCCAAGCACTAAGTCCTCGATACAATCAGTAAAGATAATCTTATGATGTAAAAAAAAACTGTATACCAACAATGTATACAACTTAAATTCTATATGTAATAATTTGATATTATTTATTGGAAAAAAAGATAAATATATCCTCGAATTATGTAAGTAGTATGCAGATATTCTCCGTCATACTTTTGGATATTGGTACCCTAACCGTGCTAAAACTAGAGCATATATACCCTTTATACTAACGGATATACATGTGTCGTAATCTTATCTATCAATCCGACATTTATTAAATATCGAATAGACGGATAAGATTGTTTCACGTGTTCCTATTTAGTCTTCTGTTAGAATGAAGAGCATATATGCTCTAGTTTTTGGACGGCACGGACAGGAATGTCCCAAAAATATGACGAAAGATATCTACATGTTATTTACGATAATTTAGGGATATATTAGTCATTTTTCCCGTATTTATTTATATTTAGAAAAACTATAGACTAACCTTTATTATTACTGGTGAACTCCTCTTCGGTTGTTGAGAAAACAATTGATGAAACATTTCACGTACTTCTGAAGTAGCTAATGCTTCTGTTGAAATTGGTAAATTAAGAAGACGTTGAAGATGACGTGGCCGTAGACGCCATCGATAGAGACACGTGTCATCAATCGATACGCCCAATACCCTAGCAATAAATAATATGAACCAACAACAACAAATTCAGTATAATTGCATATATAAAAAAATACCCTAATAAAATAATCACACGTGTCATCAATTTATACGCTCAATACCCTTGTAAATAATAATAATAATAATAATAATAATAACATATATATATATAGGTATTAATCTTCTCTAAAATATTAAAACTTATAATATAAAATGATGAGTTAGAAATCATAATTTATGGTTTTGATTCACAAATTTTTTGTGTTTACAAAGGTTTAGTTTAGAAAAATTAGCTTTTAAAATATTATTTTACACTGCAATTTTTTTTTTTTAAAAAAAAGTTCTTATTTATCATTGTTATATACATGTTTTAAGTTTTAACATTTTAACATGTTATAGCAAAGGATGTGTTTTATTTTCATGTTAATAATTAATGTCGTTAATTATCTTTTAGGTTATCTGATATAATATCAATAGTTAAAATCTAATTTTTCATAATAAAAAAAGAAATTGGAAAATTTACCTAATGAGCACAAATAATATGTGTTTGCATGGGGTGGTACGATCAGGGCAACTGCATGAAGGGGTGGTGGAGATAGTCACAGTGTAAACATTACACGTGGCACCTAACACGTAAAAAGTCGTGTCGCGACGGTGGAGGAGGAGGAGGTGGTGGCTCAGTGCTCGAAATATTCGATCCGCGAGGGGTTGAGTTGGCATTAAACGACGATGACGATGTTGATGGTGGTTGTGATGGTTAGATGAACTGGAGGGAAGGGATTCCATAATTTTTGGAAATTAGAATAAGAAAATTATGATAATATATTGTTAATTTTAATTTTATATATATATATATATATATATATATATGTAGATAGAGAAAAAAAAAGAATGGAGGAGATTCTTTGTAGAGTATGAAGGGATACGTGAGGGATAATTTAAGGTTTAACTAACATCAAATTAAAGGATACCTTTTAATTTGGGTTTTTTCTTTCTATACAATAACAAAAAATTAATACCAATAAAAGTTTATTAACCTTAAGGCACGTTATATGGAAGTCCAAAATTTGATTAATGGTTCGATATGGATAGTGTTGCTTCTTTCTTAATTAGATATTTTAGATTCGAGTTTTAGATGTATTAAGCGAAAGGGTGGGGGTGTTCCAAGTAGATTCTATACGGCGCGAATATGAATTAATTGTGTGCTCCAATTTATTGAACACTATATGAACAAAAAGAAAATTGTGTCTAATTTCTCGATAATTAATTATATAAGGGAAGGACGGAGGCAGATAGGATTGAAGAGATTCATACGGATCTTTCTTGGTGAAAAATATATTGTTTATATATTGTAGAAATTGAATTTTTTTTCTTTTCGATTTTTGTGTGATTATTTCTTGAAAAATTTGTATATAATTGCAAATTAAATGTTATAACTGTAGTTTGCTAATGGTGTGGCTAGCTGCGAAATATGCATACCCAACGAGTACTACCCCTTTTGCTGATTACGCCCTGTTAGGTGATGATATCCTAATCACCGATACAGACTGCCGGTGATAAGCCGGAGGAAGGTGAGGATGACGTCAAGTCATCATGCCCTGGGCGACACACGTGCTACAATGGCCGAGACAAAGGGTCGCGATCCAGCAAACATGTTGTCAGTCATCTCTCTCCCTTAAACTCTCGTACATCACTCTCCCACTTTCCCTCTCACTTTATACAAACAAAAATGTATAAATTGTATTTTTATTTGTATAAAGCGAAAGAAAATTATATATACACATGCAAATACATATATCTTCGTTCTATACACTTATAATTATATAATACAAATATTTCTCTGCCCAGATTTCTTTTGCTTTTCTTTATTTATTATTTTATTTTTCTATATAATTATTTGCCACCCCTAATTCATAGCTATAAACCAAAAACAAATAATACAAGTCGATAAGACTTCGAGATATAATCCAACTAGCTGCATTCAGAGGTACCATTTTATTCAGAACACACGTATTATTAACAAGAGAAATAATACAGTTCTTACGCTTACATCAAACCAATAAATACATAACACGTCACACAACGTTACCACTAATCCATAGTTGATCAACACATCCTCGTCTCAACTTATCATTTAGCTATGGTAAAATTAACGTAGTTTGGTGTAAACATCAAGTGTGTGTAAACATTTACCATCTCGACCACCATAGCTTCTATATGGAGGAACTCCTAATGGTGAAGTCGAAAATGATCTTCAAAGTAGTAGAAGATACTCTCCCAGAAGCTTTAGTTAACTTGGTACAATAATGAAAGCAACATAGCCACAAAAGTTTTATTTATATCGCGTGGAATATCAAGATTAAAGCGGAAACTTTAAAGTATTGATCTGCAAAAGGATATCTAACGAGGTAGTGGCGAGACACTGGGCTTTATGCTGAATATGGTATGCGCAGCGCCATCCTCTGACACAGCCAAGGGCTTTGTTGATCAGGATCAATGAAGCCATGCATGACAAATTGTGCTGCTTCTTCATCCATCAATTCTCTGGCCCAGGTGACACGTTTTGACGGGCAACTACCCGGTCCAGAACACCTGCAATAGTTTCAACAACAAGATAACTGCCTCAGAGATGGTATCTTAACGTTGGCTTCTTCCATAAATCAACTCACACACTTCTTATCGAGATTTTCCCTAGAGAGGATTTAAGACGGATAGATATTCCTACCTTAATCTAAATTATGCAGTATACGAGTAAAATGTTCTACGAAATAGTAGTTAGTATGATCATTAGAATCTTGTTGTAAATTAACGATTTCAGATGACTAACCGGTACTCATAGAAGCAAGCAGTTCTCTCATTTTCTGTTTTACCCCAGTTGTTCCAACCAACATGTTTAATACAGTGATCCATATAACAATAGGCAAAAACCACCCTCCCAAAAGGCCCCCATGGGCGTCCAAGATGTGTATATGAGGTCGCTCCGCTACCAGTGATAACACATCTGCATAGGAAAAAATGTTTCAAAAGAATGACAAAATTTAATATGAAAAATGGAAATTGAAGAGAAAAAGTCTCTAAATATTAATCTAGACATTGAATTCTTTAGTGAACCAGACACCAGGGTGAGGTACAAGTACAACCTCAATGTTCTGCAGCTGAGGTAAGCTCAATATTAGGCTTATCAACCGAGATGACGCTCTATATTAAAAGTTTTCTATTTATCTTTCACAATAAAGCTGATTGAAAGATGAGTTTAATTTAAACTGATCACTCACTAAGTGAAACTTCAACAAGATTGAGGATGTGGCGTCATCATAACCTAAAAAGAGTTTTTTAATGGGAGAATTTCAAGAATAATTTACATTGAATGAACAATGGACAGAGATCTTAATGATGCCTTGACACAAGCAAGAGTGATAAAATAAAATTATATTTTCTATAACACCCCATATGGCCATACCTATAGCTACAATTTATCTAACTGAGGCATGGTGGAAAAGGGTAAACCTCTCTTAAGCAGCAAGTTACCACAGTTATAAGACATATTTTGACTAGAACACAGAACAGAAGAGCAGTCCAGGTCAAAAATCATCAAGACACAAAGCTCTTTCACCCTACTCTAGAACAGAGTTTTCCTCGACAGATGAGACAGAAAAATGTGTCAACCCTTCAAGTTTCCAGGAAACATCACAGAAAACTCCCATCTATAATATCGAAGTATGATTTTCAGAAGTTATACTTGCAACATTCTTTATCCGAAAAAAAGAAGTTATGTTTGCAACACCTAAACTTTCATTCCACACCTAAAATGTTCTAGCTATAAAAGCTTCGCCCCTGAGGGTAAAATGAAAAGCTTACGTTAAATAGTTCTCAAATTTAAAAAGCTGTCATTCTTTCTGGATCAAATTTAAAAAGAAATGCTGCCATATAAACTGGATAGAGGGAGTTGTAGTTATACCTTTTTCTTGGGGACACGTTGTAGAGTGACAGTACCTAACTAAGGTTACTAAGTAGTTCTGGACTTGTGTATGAGTAGCTTCTTACTTCAAATCAAGGAAGTTAATTGCTCAACTTATTTTGAAAAGAAAGACAATATACAAAAAAAATATATTGTTCTGCACCTGTTGTAGATTAGTTAGAGAACCAAGCATAGTTTCTGAAACTAATACTCATCTTGCAAATGCTTATAAGCTAAAATCAATCTACTAGATCAGCTAACTAAAGCACTTTGAGATATATATGAAATAGATTTATCTCCTTTTTAGAGAAGTCAACTCCGGTCCCTTTGTTGAAAAAAGAAATCAGCCCCTTTACACAGTCAAGGAAATGAAAAGCTGAAGCATCGCATGAGATGCTATACATTATCCTCAGATAGCGGAACTAGGTATTGCATTTCCAAGATCGGGGTGCAGGAATCATTTCTGAGGTGAAAAGGGAATAAAAGACACTAACAATTTTGATGTTCATCAAGATATGATTAAGAGCACTTCTTTAGATTCAATCATAGTGTCAATGTCACAACACACATGTGAGCGCGCGCGCACACACACACACCTATACATATGCATGTTTATGTTTGCATCGTCCTGTTTGGATATGCAACTTGATTTCGAAAACAGTATTTAATACCTATTTAAAAAAAACAGTATTTAGTTAAAAAAAAAAAAACTATACATCTTAGAAGTATATGTTTCTTATTATTTCAAATGTAAGTTGGTTTCGACTTTCGAGAAGAACTTTTTCAACCTTTTATATAATCTGTTGAGGCATCCAAATGAGGTATCCCAGGATTTATGCGTTCAACCAGTTACTTTGTGCATCTCTTCCCATTATCAACTAAATCGATGTAACAGGAATGTTCATAGACAAACTAAGTACCATTACTAGGCAACTAGCATAGAAAAATCTGAAACAAGGTGCGCTTTATACATATGAAATCAAATGGAAGATCACCTTGAAATAATGTAATGAAACCAACAAGAAATCAAACAAGCATATCTTTTAGAGAAAGTTCATGCATAACTTTCTTTTTCTCAAGGGTTTAGACAGATACAAACAACAACAACACACCAAGTATAAATTAAAAATTTGGACCACTTTTCGATTTGAGTGTGTCATCTTGCACATGGGAAGTTTAGGCAGAGATAGTAAGACCATCAGATCAGAGAAAGGGAAATATAACCATGAAATAGGAATTAAAACCAATATCCCATGAATTAGGTAATTCAATCGGCCAGAACTGGATTAATGTCAAGCAATTAAAGTTTCTTAACAGAGTCGATATTTTTAGATGTCAAAAAATTTATTATAGCCTATCCAATTTAATGAAAGCCTCGGATCTGCACAAATTAGACCAAGACGCCAAGAAGTTTCTTATAGCCTATCAGTATAATAGTAACTTCGAATCTGCACAAATTTACCCAAAGGGCAAAAAAAATATTGGGTGACAAACATAAGAACCAGTCTGACAACAAAAATTAAGTGATTTATTTTCTAAATAATTGGAGCTTTGAATGATAACCAAATCCAATTACTTACAAACCTCAGAAACACATAACCAGTTGTCTCTTGAGAAGATTTCCTGCTTTGTGCAGTAATGAATCCTGCCGATTTGCAGTGTATGTGACAATGCTCTAAGAGAGCAGTGCTATTACCAAAAATAAAATCTACACTTCCTTCGATATAGCAATCTTTCAAATATTGCTTCCCGTAGTGCAAATACAACGTATCCTGAAAAAATAAGTTACTTTCTTCAAAAGAACAGTTAAACCCTCAAGGTAGACAATCATAGACACAACAAAAAGAGAGAGTATGTTAAGCAACAATATTCAAATGTGCTATACACATCTAGAAGGGAGACAAAAAATGGGGAATTAATTAAGGCAAGTATACTTTTTGGAGCATGGAAAGAAAATTGAACGGAATCCAGAAATGATCCAAAAACATATGAAATAATTTTTGGGGGGAAACCAGAGCACATATATAAGCTACAAAGTTTCTTCTTTGACATGGAGTCCTTGACACTTACTGAACTAGGAACCGACTAACAAGTTCGTTTCGCCACAAGGTATATACTGCTTCTACTATAGACATGAAGTTCGAAAGTTCAGGTAAACTGTAAAATTTGACAGACATAAAATATTTAGTATTGCACCTGCCAACCAAGAAATCTGCAATTATAAAATGCACAACGATCAGCTGTAACTCTGATTGCCACTGCCTGTCCTGATCCCTGTTGCAGAAAACCAAAAAGAAAGGAAGCAAGATGAATTTACATGCACCATTTGAAAGGGCAAAGAGGAAAAGAAATATACAGTACCTCAGGAGCAGAGTTTTCAAAGGTGATGTTCTCAGCAATAAAATCCTCTCCTTCCACTATTGTACTCCCACACCCAAATGTACCAGTACCAATTAACCTTGCTGCCTAATTATCAGATAAAATGAACACAAAGAACCTAATTACACAATAATACACATATGGAGAAAAGATGACGTTGAAGAGTGTTTGAATGTTTCATCTAAAATCTTAAACCGTTAAAAATTAAACTTTCTACTTAATGTTTTACACCGTCTATCACTATTTAACGGCCAATTGTTCTGTTTCATTTAAAGCTACAACTTTATACATACTTATGTCTTCAACACGTCCATCACGTGTATAACATGCACAGATGGAATAAATCATTTCATCTAAAAGCTCAAATTATAAAGATAGACACTTCTCTTAATTTTTTGACAACTGTGATGTCCGGACCGAGCTATTTTGTCAATTCGAGCCTGAGACATCATGATGTTCAACCCACTTTATTTACCACTAGACCACACCCTTGGGCGTCAGCGGCCAAGATAGACACTTATTTAACCTAGCTATCTCTCTAACATATCCCTGAGTTAAATTGCTCTATTCAACCAAAAGCTAAAACAGTTAAAGATCGACACTTTTATGAATTTCTTTATGCATTTCATCATGACCCTGTATGCTATTAAAAATTGATACCTCTACTACTTTTTTGTTTCCCACTGTCCAGTACGATCAATTGGTGTCTGGATAGATCCGGATTCATGCCATGAAGTTTAGCACTCCCTAACAAAGTGACTCCATAGCCGAGGCTCCAACCACAGATTTCTAGTTATGAATGAAGGAGTACTTACCGCTCCAATACTCCGCTACAACCCCTGCTGGTTTCATTATGTACTCACTAGTCACTACATCTATCACGTATATAATACTCCACCAAAAATGCCATACAAAAAAAAACATTTTTTTATGACGGTGAGAGTTGAACCCAAACAATTAAGCATAAATCTTCGTTCTCTAAAAATTTAAAACATAAAAAGAAGCAAAAAAGCAGAAAAATGTACCTGATGGTGATCAATTTTAGTGGCAGTATTATTCCAGGTGAGAACAGTAGCTTCAGGACTAAGCCCAACAAGTGTAATGTAATTTTTCGTCTTCGGGACATAAATTGGCTGCTTATAAACACCAGGCGCTACACGAATCACAGTGCGACACTTATTTGATAGTGGAACGGCGTCTATGGCTTCTTGCACAGTCCTGTAATCACCAGTTCCGTCTTGTGAAACTGTTACCGACACCCTCGATGACATTTTCGGTAGACTTCCCGGTAAAAATTCGCCTCGCCGGCGAGAATATTACGCTTGCGGCGGTGTAAGGGCTGTGATGGTGGCAATTCCGATCGGGTCACGGCGGAGATGAATAATTTTAAAAAAGGAAACAAGAGAATACTGTATTTATAGTGTCACAATTTTCAAGGTGATTTATCTTTTAGAAAAATGTTTGAGGGGAATTTTATCACCATTAATTCTAACGATGTTTGGAGAACTAAATAATATAATTACACTTTTTAAGTTCATACTTAATTAAAAATAATAATGGACAAGACAAAAATGTTATTTGTAATATTGTATAATTACATTCCGTTAAAAATATAATAATATTACTAATCAATTTCTAGATTAATTTCCAAATAGATAGTCAATAAGTTCACTAAATTAATACTCGATAAATTGAAAATTTCTCTAAAATAATATTATTTTTTTTCGATTTTGATTTGGCTCAATGAAAAAAGAATCATCAATTTCGATAAGATAATATATTTTGAGAAAAAATTTGCATAAATATATTAGTGAAATATGATTGAATTGTGTTCTATTTTTTCTTAAAATTTAAATACAGTCTAACTTTTCTTATTACATTCAAGAGTTATGGTATTGTGTTTTTCGAATTGCACTAGAAAATTATGAAAAGTTATAGATACAATAAGTGTTTCT
This sequence comes from Solanum pennellii, assembly GCF_001406875.1. Lineage (NCBI taxonomy): Eukaryota > Viridiplantae > Streptophyta > Magnoliopsida > Solanales > Solanaceae > Solanum > Solanum pennellii. The sequence continues at coordinate 64,531,267 of NC_028647.1, read as the reverse complement.
TATGCATAACTCAGTTTAACCCAGCTCAGTTAGGATCTGTCTGGATTATCTTCAACATCAGGGATCGGAACAGTGTGTGCATGCTACTGTTTCATTGATGGGATCTGAGTTTGTATCAGCTGCGGTTTCAATTATATGTTTAGTTATGAGTTACTGTTTGCAATATGAATTGAAGCATTCTGTTTCTTTCTTTTACCAACATGAACATACTTTTTTAATTTTAGAATGGCCAAAGATTGACTAGTTTGTATCCTTCCATCTTTTTTTTTCCTTTTCTAGATTCTCTATGGACCAATTGAAGTTTCAAATAGATGAAATACTAAATAAACTAAAAGAAAGAAGTACCGGTCAATCTGACCTTTTCGAAATGATCAGTAAATTGGAGCAAGCAAAATCTTGTTTGCTTGTTGAAGGTAAAACATCACTCTTAGTTTAAGTGTTTTTTACTTGTCAATACAGTCTTTATTAATATCTTTGAGTTCAAAAGTGGCGGGGGGCGATGGGAAAGAGACACCAAACTTGGTACATAAGGGATAAAAAATTTAAAGAGTCTAGTCCTCCCAAAAGGCCCCCATGGGCGTCCAAGATGTGTATATGAGGTCGCTCCGCTACCAGTGATCACACATCTGCATAGGAAAAAATGTTTCAAAAGAATGACAAAATTTAATAAGAAAAATGGAAATTGAAGAGAAAAAGTCTCTAAATATTAATCTAGACATTGAATTCTTTAGTGAACCAGACACCAGTGTGAGGTACAAGTACAACCTCAATGTTCTGCAGCTGAGGTAAGCTCAATATCAGGCTTATCAACCGACATGACGCTCTATATTAAAAGTTTTCTATTTATCTTTCACATAAAGTTGATTGAAAGATGGGTTTAATTTAGACTGATCACTCACTAAGTGAAACTTCAACAAGATAGAGGATGTCGCGTCATCATAACCTAAAGTGAGTTTTTAATGGGAGAATTTCAAGAACAATTTACATTACATGAACAATGGACTGAGATCTTAATGATGCCTTGACACAAGCACGAGTGATAAAATAAAGTTATATTTTCTATAACACCCCATACGGCCATACCTATAGCTACAATTTATCTAACTGAGGCATGGTGGAAAAGGGTAAACCTCTCTTAAGCAGCAAGTTACCACAGTTCTAAGACATATTTTGACTGAGAACACAGAACAGAAGAGCAGTCCAGGTCAAAAATCATCAAGACACAAAGCTCTTTCACCCTACTCAAGAACAGAGTTTTCCTCGACAGATGAGAAAGAAAAATGTGTCAACCCTTCAAGTTTCCAGGAAACATCACAGAAAACTCTCATTTATATTATCGAAGTATGATTTTCAGAAGTTATACTTGCAACATTCTTTATCCGAAAAAAGAAGTTATGTTTGCAACACCTAAACTTTCATTCCACACCTAAAATGTCCTAGCTATAAAAGCTTCGCCCCTGAGGGTAAAATGAAAAGCTTATGTTAAATAGTTCTCAAATTTAAAAAGCTGTCATTCTTTCTGGATCAAATTTAAAAAGAAATGCTGCCATATAAACTGGATAGAGGGAGTTGTAGTTATACCTTTTTCTTGGGGACACGCTGTACCGAGTGACAGTACCTAACTAAGGTTACTAAGTAGTTCTGGACTTGTGTATGAGTAGCTTCTTACTTCAAATCGAAGTTAATTGCTCAACTTATTTTGAAAAGAAAGACAATATACAAAAAAATATATTGTTCTGACCTGTTGTAGATTAGTTAGAGAACCAAGCATAGTTTCTGAAACTAATACTCATCTTGCATATGCTTATAAGCTAAAATCAATCAACTAGATCAGCTAACTAAAGCACTTCGAGATATATATGAAATAGATTTATCTCCTTTTTAGAGAAGTCAACTCCAGTCCCTTTGTTGAAAAAAAAAATCAGCCCCTTTACACAGTCAAGGAAATGAAAAGCTGAAGCACCGCATGAGATGCTATACATTATCCTCAGATAGCGGAACTAGGTATTGCATTCCAAGATCGGGGGTGCAAGAATCATTTCTGAGGTGAAAAGGGAATAAAAGACACTAACAATTTTGATGTTCATCAAAATATGATTAAGAGCACTGCTTTAGATTCAATCACAGTGTCAATGTCATAACACACATGTGAGAGCGCGTGCGCTTACACACACCTATACATATGCATGTTTATGTTTGTATCGTCCTGTTTGGATATGCAACTTGATTTCGAAAACAGTATTTAATACCTACTTAAAAAAAACAGTATTTACTAAAAAAAAAAAGCTATACATCTTAGAAGTATATGTTTCTTATTATTTCAAAAATGTAAGTTGGTTTCGACTTTCGAGAACTTATTCAACCTTTTATATAATCTGTTGAGGCATCCAAATGAGGTATCCCAGAATTTATGCATTGAACCAGTTACTTTGTGCATCTCTTCCCATTATCAATTAAATCAATGTAACAGGAATGTTCATAGACAAACTAAGTACCATTACTAGGCAACTAGCATAGAAAAATCTGAAACAAGGTGCGCTTTATACATATGAAATCAAATGGAAGATCACCTTGAAATAATGTAATGAAACCAACAAGAAATCAAACAAGCATATCTTTTACAGAAAGTTCATGCATAACTTTCTTTTTCTCAAGGGTTTAGACAGATACAAACAACAACAACAACATACCAAGTATAAATTAAAAATTTGGACCACGTCTCGATTTGAGTGTGTCATCTTGCACATGGGAAGTTTAGGCGGAGATAGTAAGACCATCAGATCAGAGAAAGGGCAATATATCCATGAAATAGGAATTAAAACCAATATCCCATGAATTAGGTAATTCAATCGGCCAGAACTGGATAAATGTCAAGCAATTAAAGTTTCTTAACAGAGCCGATATTTTTAGATGTCAAAAAATTTATTATAGCCTATCCAATTTAATGAAAGCCTCGGATCTGCACAAATTAGACCAAGAAGCCAAGAAATTTCTTATAGCCTATCAGTATAATAGTAACTTCAAATCTGCACAAAATTTACCCAAAGGGCAAAGAAAATATTGGGTGACAAACATAAGAACCAGTCTGACAACAAAAATAAAGTGGTTTATTTTCTATATAATTGGAGCCTCGAATGATAACCAAATCCAACTACTTACAAACCTCAGAAACACATAACCAGTTGTCTCTTGAGAAGATTTCCTGCTTTGTGCAGTAATGAATCCTGCCGATTTGCAGTGTATGTGACAATGCTCTAAGAGAGCAGTGCTATTACCAAAAATAAAATCTACACTTCCTTCGATATAGCAATCCTTCAAATATTGCTTCCCGTAGTGCAAATACAACGTATCCTGAAAATTAAGTTACTTTCTTTAAAAGAACAGTTAAAACCCTTAAGGTAGACAATCATAGTCACAACAAAAAGAGAGAGTATGTTAAGCAACAATATTCAAATGTGCTATACACATCTAGAAGGGAGACAAAAATTGGGGAATTAATTAAGGCATTTGTACTTTTTGGAGCATGGAAAGAAAATTGAACGGAATCCAGAAATGATCCAAAAACATATGAAATCACTCTTGGGGGGAAACCAGAGCACATATATAATAAGCTACAAAGTTTCTTCTTTGACATGGAGTCCTTGACACTTACTGAACTAGGAACCGACTAACAAGTTCGTTTCGCCACAAGGTATATACTGCTTCTACTATAGACATGAAGTTCGAAAGTTCAGGTAAACTGTAAAATTTGACAGACATAAATAAAATATTTAGTATTGCACCTGCCAACCAAGAAATCTGCAATTATAAAATGCACAACGATCAGCTGTAACTCTGATTGCCACTGCCTGTCCTGATCCCTTTTGCAGAAAAACCAAAAAGAAAGAAAGCAAGATGAATTTACATGCACCATTTGAAAGGGCAAAGAGGAAAAGAAAATATACAGTACCTCAGGAGCAGAGTTTTCAAAGGTGATGTTCTCAGCAATAAAATCCTCTCCTTCCACTATTGTACTCCCACACCCAAATGTACCAGTACCAATTAACCTTGCTGCCTAATTATCAGATAAAATGAACACAAAGAACCTAATTACACAATAATACACATATGGAGAAAAGATGACGTTGAAGAGTGTTTGAATGTTTCATCTAAAATCTTAAACCGTTAAAAATTAAACTTTCTACTTAATTATGTTTTACACCGTCTATCACTATTTAACGGCCAATTCTTCTGTTCCATTTAAAGCTACAACTTTATACATACTTATGTCTTCAACACGTCCATCACGTGTATAACATGCACAGATGGAATAAATCATTTCATCTTAAAGCTCAAATTATAAAGATAGACACTTCTCTTTATTTTTTGACAACTGTGATGTCCGAACCGAGCTATTTTGTCAATTCGAGCCTGAGACATCATGATGTTCAACCCACTTTATTTACCACTAGACCACACCCTTGGGCGTCAGCTGCCAAGATAGACACTTATTTAACCTAGCTATGTCTCTAACATATCCCTGAGTTAAATTGCTCTATTCAACCAAAAGCTAAAACAGTTAAAGCTCGACACTTTTATGAATTTCTTTATGCATTTCATCATGACCCTGTATGCTATTAAAAATTGATACTTCTACTACTTTTTTTGTTTCCCACTGTTCAGTACGATCAATTGGTGTCCGGATAGATCCGGATTCATGCCATGAAGTTTAGTACTCCCTAACAAAGTGACTCCATAGCCGAGGCTCCAACCACAGATTTCTAGTTATGAATGAAGGAGTACTTACCGCTCCAATACTCCGCTACAACCCCTGCTGGTTTCATTATGTACTCACTAGTCACTACATCTATCACGTATATAATACTCCACCAAAAATGCCATACAAAAAAAAACATTTTTTTATGACGGTGAGAGTTGAACCCAAACAATTAAGCATAAATCTTCGTTCTCTAAAAATTTAAAACATAAAAAGAAGCAAAAAAGCAGAAAAATGTACCTGATGGTGATCAATTTTAGTGGCAGTATTATTCCAGGTGAGAACAGTAGCTTCAGGACTAAGCCCAACAAGTGTAATGTAATTTTTCGTCTTCGGAACATAAATTGGCTGCTTATAAACACCAGGCGCTACACGAATCACAGTGCGACACTTATTTGATAGTGGAACGGTGTCTATGGCTTCTTGCACAGTCCGGTAATCACCAGTTCCGTCTTGTGAAACTGTTACCGACACCCTCGATGACATTTTCGGTAGACTTCCCGGTGAAAAATTCGCCTCACCGGCGAGAATATTACGCTTGCGGCGGTGTAAAGGCGGTGATGGTGGCAATTCCGATCGGGTCACGGCGGAGATGAATATTTTTTAAAAAGTAAACAAGAGAATACTGTATTTATAGTGTCACAATTTTCGAGGTGATTTATCTTTTAGAAAAATTAAATTATATTAATATATTTGAGGGGAATTTTATCACCATTAATTCTAACCATGTTTGCAGAATTAAATAATATAATTACACTTTTTAAGTTCATACTTAATTAAAAATTGGACAAGACAAAAATGTTATTTGTAATATTGTATAATCACATTGCGTTAAAAATATAATAATATTACTAATCAATTTCTAGATTAATTTCCAAATAGACTTTCAGGTAGTCGATAAGTTCACTAAATTAATACTCGATAAATTGAAAATTTCTTTAAAATAATATTTTTTTTCGATTTTGATTTGGGTCAATGAAAAAAAACATCAATTTCGATAAGATAATATATTTTGAGAAAAATTCTGCATAAATATATAGTCTATTAATATAATAAATTAATAATTCTTTAAAGTTACAAAATATATCTAAGACAGTTTAGTGAAATATGATTGATTGTGTTCTGTTTTTTTTTTAAATTTAAATCCAAGTGAAGTTCATCTCTAACTTTTCTTATTACATTCAAGAGTTATGGTATTGTGTTTTTCGAATTGCACTAGAAAATTATGAAAAGTTATAGATACAATAAGTGTTTCCTTATGCATAACTGATTTCAAATGTATGGTTTCATCTTCAAGTTCATCATCGACATTGTTTTTCAGATGATATTCACAATTTCTTCTATACTCTCTACCTCTAAATATGTGTCGCTTTCAATCAAATAATCCAACAGGTTATCGATATTCATTTATTGTGATAACCGAAATCATTAATCATGACCTCAAGTGTATTCGTTCAAAATTTTTTGAGATTGCTTTTGCAAAACGATTTTTTGCAGTGTCGAAAATAATTTGCGATTGTGATCGCTACTGAACATTTATTGTCAAAGCAGGTATTGCAAAATTGATAGAATCCAATACATTAATTTGATGGATTAGTTTGTTCTATTTCATCTGCTTACATCCTATGATAAAATTGTTACGTTAATTCATTTTGAAAGCTCTCATTATCTCAGCATCACAAGGTTGCATTTAAATGTTATGTTGGGTGACAAGAAAAATAATTCAAAATCCTATAGTCCTTCAATATTTCTATTATGGGTTAGATAATCATCTACAACAAGTAAAACTCATCTACTATGCATTTTGCGATCAAACCGACAAATATATTCATCAAGAAGCAAACTTGTCATCCATGCTCTCTTGTTTGCACGAGAATGACAATTCAAGTTGTTCATGTTGACATTTCGAAGCAACATGACTTTGTATATTTATGAATAATCCATAAAGAATTTTTTTTAGATCCATCTTCATTATGATTATAATGAATAATTGAATTTTTGAATTTATTTTCAATGAATCATTTAACAAAAAACATTATATTACAAGGAATCATACACATACATTATATTTTATGTACAATAAATTTAATATTTATGTGAAATCAATAAATATGATACATAAATTAGTAAAATACATTGACTTTGATGTGTTTATTGTACTTTTGTGTAATAATTTTTTTATGTGAAATCAATAAATATGATACAAAATTAGTAAGGTACAATATTTTTGATATATTCATTGTAATTTAAGTATAATAATTTTTTTATGGCAAATCAATAAATATGATATATAAATTGGTAATGTACAAAGATTTTGACATAAACCAAATTAACCTTCATTAAATTTCAAATCATTCTTTTAATTAATAAATATTAATTTATCTATTAAATAATATCTCTATAAATAATAAAATTTCACTGCCCCACTTATATTAATTTATAGAAGTTTTACACATTGTACCATCTTTCTATTATAGTCTTCTTCGTTGTATAAAATCACATATCAAAGTTAAACAACGAATCTAACAAAAAGAAAAATACAGGATAAATTTAATATAAAAAAGAACGAAAAAATGAAATAGAAATTATTAATAAGACAAAAAAGAAGAAGAAAATATAAGAAGATAACGACAAAATTACACTAATTAAATCGTGACACAACCATTAACGACAAAATTACACTAATTAAATCGTTACACAACCATCCAAACAAAGATATGATAAAACAACAATAATATACATCTCAAGTATAAATCTCATCAGTAAGGCTGAAAAAAATATAATATGTACAAATTTTATGTGAACTTAATAAGTATAATAGAACACAAATCTATTTATCAATATGAATCTCAAGAGTCGACGGCTAATCGCTACCTTCTTGTCCTGGGGGACTCTCCGACCAGGGAGGAACTTGTTAACGTAACCCTTTCTCCAGGTGTATATAAAAAAGAGTGACGAACTCATTTTTCTTCGGTTAGAGGTTGATCCAAAAGAAGGAAAAAGTAAAGTCTAAACACATATGGCGCGAAAAGAAAATCCTATTTCGATAAGATTGATCTGAATCGTAATTCAAATTCAATTTGGTTCAGTGAGGGCGACCGCGAAAGTCACCGAACAGGTCATCTTTTAGTTCTTCAAGATTAGAATATCAAAGGACGACGTTACAGTTGTTGGAGGCGAACACGACTTTTTCTATCCCAGATTAGAATATCAAAGAAGAACGTTACAAATACCGAAGAAAAATATAACTTCTTTTACGACTAGAAAACCATGACACAAAATTATTTCGAATAATCGCTTGTTACAATGCATTACCAAAATAAGCAAGAAAATAATATTTATTATAACATTAAACTTATACATTCATGGTAGTAATATTATACTACTTTTTATAGAAAATTTTATATTCATCATACTATTATGATATACTAATTTTTAATATTGTATGAACACGTTTTTACCATGGAGTTCAAGTTCATAAAAATTAAGTGGAGTTTTTCATATTATTATTCTTATTATATAAATTAATATAATCCTTTTTTCCATATAATTATAATTAATCAACATTTTAACAAAAAGAAGAAATTGCTTTCATCTTTCTCTATTAGCTCCCTAGATTTGGAGCCATTTTTCACTTCTGTTTCCCTCCACAGATCTTCAACAATCCAAAACCCTAATTCATATATACATACAATATATATATATAGAGATATATAGACACACATTTTCAGGCTAACAGGTTCTCCGATTTCATAAATTCTCACTTTTGAACGGCCGGTGGAAGATTCTAGAAAAAAATCGATTTTTTTGTGGTTTTTCACAAGTTGATGGATGATCGATATGCGTCAACTGCGTAGTTCTGTGCGTAAAGGCCGTGAACCGATTGTTCCGAACGTAACACACGCGCCGTCACCGAGAAAAGACGAACCGGACGCGCCGACGAGGAGGTTGAGGAGGAGAGGTACAGGGAATAGAGCGGGAGGAGGGAGGAAGAAGAAAAACGACGTTGTGATTAGTGATGATGTTGTGAAGGAAATCACGTTGCCGCGGAGAACTGGTGAAGAGGTAAAGGCGGAGGAGGTGGAGAAGATGGATGAGCATGAGAGTGGTGGAGGAAGTGGTAATAAAGGGTTAGCAGCGGCAGAGGAGGAAGGAAGCACTCCTCCATTGCCTGAAAGGGTAAGAGTATTCTGATAATTCGAGCTGGTTATGGTTTGTTATAGGAATTGTTTAGTATTCAGTTTTTGCTCAATATAGGTCTATTTGATTATGATACTCTATGTTGTTTGTTTGAGTTTTGAAAAAACAGATTTCGAGAAAAGTTCAGTTTGAAAATCTTGGAAAAAAAGTTCTTTTGGTTGGGGTGGGGTGGGGGGTAAAAGCTTCTCAAACATACTTTTGAGTATCAAAGGTTTCATTTTTGACTTTCAAGGCAAATAGAGTGTTGGATTTTGTGCTTAAATTAGAGTCTGAAGTTGGAAAGCTCAGTCTTTTAGGTGTTTTTAGTAGACAGTTACATTTACAGATACCAGAAACTTCTGTCCTCTTTTGTTTGTGACTTTTTTGTTCTCTTCACCTGATTTCCTGAGTGATAAGTTTGTTTTTCTTTCATCGTTTTGAGGCCCTCTTAAAGGGACTGATGGAAGTATGAGAGAATGATATGGTCAACTTGTTTTTTAACCTGCCTTCTTATCTCTAATATGTTTGGCATTTGTTCAGTTTCACTTGTCAATAATTTCCATATCGCTGTCAGCGTAGAGAAATTTTATGTTGCTATTCTTGCTTTTTATTTTAAATAATTGAAGGATTAAGATTGTGTTGTTGAATTACTAGTTTCCTTGTGTGGTTAACAGGTCCAGGTTGGTGGATCACCTGCTTATAGGATTGAGAAGAAGCTAGGTAAAGGGGGATTTGGTCAAGTGTATGTAGGTCGTCGGGTAAATACAACAAATCCTCTTGAACGAACTGGCCCTGGAGCTGTAGAGGTGGAACTTTACTTTTTGTATTCATTTGCCTTTTCTGCTGAATATGTCAGAGAGGTGTCTCGTTGATATGCAAATTGATCCTACTGTCATTTATGATTCTAGGTTGCCTTAAAATTTGAGCATAGAAGTAGCAAAGGTTGTAACTATGGACCACCTTATGAGTGGCAGGTCTACAAGTAAGTCTCCATTTTGTCCCCATTATATCTGTTGGTCCTTTATTCTGACTTTGATTACCTGGTAATAACATTATCTTACACTTCATGTCATTATCTTGTATTACCTAGTGTCCTTGGTGGTAGTCATGGCGTACCACGTGTTCATTATAAAGGACGGCAAGGTGATTACTATATTATGGTATGTTATCTCTTTATGTAGTTGATTTACTTGGATTTGATTTCGAATCTCCACTACTATTACTGATATCCTATAATATTGCAGGTCATGGATATGCTTGGTCCTAGTTTATGGGATGTTTGGAACAACAATTCCCATATGTAAGAGCTATTTTCTATTATTTGTACTCTGGAGCATATCTTTTGATATCATATGCTGTTTCCTTGAACTCAAATGTGTTAGATCTTTAATGTTGTCAAATTCAGGATGTCTACTGAAATGGTAGCATGCATTGCTATTGAAGCTATCTCAATATTAGAGAAGTTGCACTCTAGAGGGTAAGTTTTATATAAATGAATGTTATGTTACTTCATGTGGATACTGTGTTCTATTTTAGAGATTATAAGTTCTGTATAATCGGCATATAGTCCACATCAGTCGAGTTTGGATTTGTACAGAAGAAAATTGTTATTTGGATGTTATAGAAGGGAATTATAATGTGTTTTGTTGCAACAAGTGGTTGTTATCAACTACTTATCATAAGAACGGAAGATTTAACTTACTACATCTATTTATGTGTCGAAGTCTATGAATCCACAAAATGCTAAACTACTTTACTATATTTGACATGATCTTGTTGAGTGTTGACAATGGTGCAAAAATTTCAGTATTTCAAGGAAACACTGTATATTGGTTCTGAAGTAAGTCTTCTCATTCTGGCTGCTGTTTTTCCCAGGTATGTGCATGGGGATGTAAAACCTGAGAACTTTCTTCTTGGACCACCTGGAACTGCTGACGAGAAAAAATTGTTTCTAGTTGATCTTGGATTAGGTATAATTTTTTGGAACTTATCTAGAAAGAAAACATAGATGTGCAGTCGATCTTTCTTAATCTTTACATTTGATATCTTCATCATGCTTTATTAATGCAATGTCTCTTCTGTTACCTGTTTGAATACTTCAGCGACAAAGTGGCGTGATACTTCAACTGGTCTACATGTTGAGTATGATCAGCGGCCTGATGTCTTTAGGTACAATGATCAACAGTTTACCTTATCTTTTCTTTATGTTCTGTATCCTCTATTTGTATTTAAACATGCATTCAATAAATAGTGAGAAAACCATTGCTTCATTGCTTCAGAGGAACTGTAAGGTATGCTAGTGTGCATGCTCACCTTGGACGGACTGGAAGCAGGAGGGATGATCTAGAATCTCTGGCTTACACACTCATTTTCCTTCTCCGAGCCAAGTTGCCGTGGCAGGGTTATCAGGTCTGCACCTTTCTCTATTTAATAGCAGTATTTATTACTACAGAGTCTCCTTTTTTTGATAATGATTTTTTTTTTAATCTAGGGTGAGAATAAAGGTTTCCTTGTCTGTAAGAAAAAGATGGCAACCTCTCCGGAAACTCTTTGCTTACTCTGCCCTGTTCCATTCAGACACTTTGTGGAGTATGTTGTGAACTTGAAATTTGATGAAGAGCCTAATTATGCTAAATATATCTCCTTATTTGATGGGATAGTAGGTCCAAATCCAGACAATAGGCCAATTAACACTGATGGTGCACAGAAGGTATTTTGCATGTTTCATTAGTTCCAGGTTACCCCTTCATTTGAATCACTGAGAGAAGCTGAATTTCGTTGTTGATGTATATAGCTTATATATCAAGTCGGACAGAAGAGAGGTAGACTGACAGTGCAAGACGACGATGATGAACAGCCAAAGAAGAAGGTGCGAATGGGAATGCCCGCAACACAGTGGATCAGTGTTTACAATGGTCGTCGCCCGATGAAGCAACGGTATACACTCTTTTGGCCATAATTTGATTATTTAAGGCTTTCGAAAAATAAAGCAACTACAACATCGGATTGCAGGTATCACTATAACGTTGCTGATGAGAGGCTAGCGCAGCATATTGATAAAGGAAATGAGGATGGTCTATTTATCAGCAGCGTGGCCTGCTGTTCGACCTTGTGGGCCCTAATCATGGATGCAGGGACTGGATTTAGTGATCAAGTTTACAAATTGTCACCTTGTTTTCTTCACAAGGTCTCTCTATGTTGCGGATATCCACATTTATTATGCTATATCTGTTTAACTGGTTCAGATATGGGTCAATTACTACTGATAAAGAGTTTGGTTAATCCTCTGTCTTCTGTTTGGGTACAGGAATGGATTATGGAGCAATGGGAGATGAATTATTATATTAGTGCTTTGGCAGGATCTAGCAACGGGAGCTCTTTAGTTGTCATGTCAAAGGGTAGGAGGAACATTTTCTATGTATGTGTTTATTATGTGATTCCACGAATTAGAGGGTACTAAATTTAGTTCTGCGTTGAATATCAGGTACCCAGTATCTGCAGCAGTCTTACAAAGTCAGCGAGTCCTTTCCATTTAAGTGGATAAACAAAAAATGGAAGGAGGGTTTCTATGTCACTGCCATGGCAACTTCAGGAAATAAATGGGCAATTGTTATGTCTCGTGGGTCTGGGTTTTCTGATCAGGTTTAAACCTTCTTCTTTATTATTCTTTTGGGTCATGTACATGATGTTTTCCAATTCTAATTTTGTATTCATGTGCTTCTGTGAATTTTCAGACAGTGGAATTGGATTTTCTGTATCCTAGTGAAGGGATCCATAAGAGGTGGGATGCTGGTTATCGTATCACAGCGACGGCAGCTACATGGGATCAAGCTGCATTTGTTCTAAGTATACCAAGAAGGAAACCTCCTGATGAAACGCAAGAGACACTTCGTACCTCTGCCTTTCCCAGCACTCATGTCAAGGTTGATGTTGCATCAGTTATTGCCTAGTTTTTTCGTTGTAAACCACATCTGTGTGTGCGCGCACCTACTATTTTCTAAGCTAACTGTGTATATTTCTGTCTGCAGGAGAAATGGGCAAAGAATCTTTACATTGCATCCGTCTGTTATGGGCGAACTGTTTCTTGAGACAAAAAGTGTTCCTACAAGTACTTCCATTGGTGCCATGAGATTCCCTATTGTAGTGCTTGAACAAGTGCCTGCTATCTTTGGTCTAATTGAGAGAAATGGATGGAAATATTTAATCCTTGTGAAATCTGACTCTTCTTTTTTCTCTGAAGATGATTTTTTCAAAGTACCCTGGCCATTAGTGTATGTGATTGTTCCTGATGTCCAGGATGGTATTTTTGTCAGTCAGTTCATGAGTGTAATTTTTAGGGATGGGGTGGTGGTGGTTACTATTGGTCAAAGTTTGTATAGGTCAAATAGATCCCCCTTTCTAGGGATTAAGCCAAACCGGCCTTTCTTTGTAGTTTTATGAACAATGCAAGTTGAGATTTTGCTAAGGAGTTGAAATATTGGCAATCAATCTTCTCTTTATTTCTTCTTGCCCTTTTTCCTGGTTTTCGACTTTTGTCCTCTTGCCTTTATGCTAATTAATTCTTTTATGCTGGTTCAGCATCTAAACGATTGTCTCTACTGCTCTGTGTACTCATTGATCAACTTCGGCAGTTCTTGTGATTGGACAGGAGAAATTTCAGCACAAATATCTCTCCCTCTCATTTGTACACACAAATAGGTGCTGTAGTTGGTTTTTGTCTTGGATATTTTAGTTAGTGTGTTTTTTTCTTTATAAGAATACATCTGGCCAGTTAATTATGTCTGTTTTCGAAACAATAGCCCTGGAAAAGGGCTGTTATTACTGATGTTAAGAAATTAGTATTTGAAGTCTCATTATAAAAAGCTACATGCAATCATTCATAAATCTGAAGAAGTTACATCCTTGCAACATGTCTGCAGATTTTGAGCCCTAGGTATTGAGTATTATACAAGGTTTTGAGCCACTTTAGATGCGGACGTTACTAGTCTGCTTATTCTGTTCTTAAACTCTACATGATACATACCTTTGACACAGTTTTACTACACATCTGAAGTCTGATGCATATTTTTGACACAGTTGTATCAAGTATGTAATCTCTTTTCAGGAAGATTTGAGTTGCAGGCTGAACAATGAAGCTTGTTACTCCTAAGGTGGTTCCTTGGGGATGTAAGTTCCTATAGATAATCACTTTTGTCATTTCATTGTTTCTTATCACACTGTGCACAATATATAAGTTAATTTGGAATATTTGGCCTTTAATCAAGGTTAAATTTCTTGATTCCCTGTTTGGATGGGTGTCTAATGGTATGGGTTAGAATCCTTAGAGAAGAAAGAAGACGACCTATGGTCAGGTGGAAGTCATCAATTCAGTTCCCCTTAACCTCTTCGGTTGGTTTGTGAACGATTGTAAGATCTGGCCAAAACTTGAGTTAGGGTCCTAAATTGGATGAAGCATAACATTCTTCCTACTAATTCTAGCTAAGTTTATTCTTAACCTTAAAGAAACTGTTTTTCCCTGCCTTTACAGCAACTGTATCTTCTCATGGAGGATCCTTACAGTTGTGCTTCTTCTCTTAGAATCCTTTTTTGCAGTTCCTTACTATTGTCCTCCATGCAAGCTGTGTAATGTGCAGTAACATTATATGTCCATTTGGTACTTTCTTTTGATTCTTGCATTCACATGAATAATTTTGGGTTCTGCAAAGATATGTTTTATCAGGCAATGAACTCGAAAATATTGAAAACCTATTAGCATAACTTTTGCCTCATCTACTATAGTAGTATTTGCCCATTTGGTTTTAAGACCAGGTTGTGCAAAATTGCATATCTCAAGGTGTTCATTACTTCTGCATGTGGCCCTCAACTTACAAAATTTTCTTCTGATGTTAATTTTTCCTGCTTGTGGCTTTTGTAAGTGAGTTATATCAATGACGAGAGATCTCTTCCAGTGGTGAAAAAAGTCTGAAACAAGCAATGTAAAGGCTTATTCCTCTTTCTCTCCCCGAATTGAAGTACAGTAGCTTTCATTGTTGATGAACACATGCGCGATGGACAGCAGGTGTCGTTTGCATCACCCTGGTACTACATGGTACTTCCAGGCTATGTTGCTCGGACTCTTCAATAATGTCAAGGGGTGCGTATCGGATTTACCAAAAATAGTATGAGTTTGGAGAATCCGACACGGGTGCGGCATTGAAAGTGAAGAGTCCGCGCAACTTAGCTTCCAGGAGCCAAGCTTGTTGTCTTATTTGCCTTTTTTGGTGATGGACAAGTCTCTGTGCTACATCATACCCATATCGAAACTTTGAAATGATCAACAACTAAGTATCTGCTATTTGATTTGGTACCTTTTTGCCACTAAATTTGGGTAACTACTTTGCCTGATAAGTCCAACTTGTGTAGTTTTCCCATAAAAAAAAAAAATAAGTTTAATCCTTTCTTTAACACAACAATTTCAAACCCATATAAAGGAAGTTAACATAACAGTGACATAGTTTGCAAGTAAAAGCTAAAAACTAAATGTACTCCTAATTAATAGTCTATATGCCAGAGCAACAATTCACAAATTTCTTTTGCTTCTATAAAATAGAATACAACAACTATGCCTTGGTCGCAAACAAGTTCAGATCGACTATCTCAATAGAGTAAGACTTCTTTCTTCCTCCAGACAATTTTATGATTTAAGCATATGAGCGTGTTACTATATTCAAAAGTTCAAATTGTATCAAGGACGCCCTAATATGTTTGGTCGAACACACATTCGCCTCAAACGAATTGTTTCCTGAGCAAGAAGAAGTGAAATCTGGTAAATGTAGTCCATCTCCAAAAACGTTAACTTGTTAATGTAACCGATACCTACCTCGGTGTCATCGCCAGTGTATCGAATCACAAAGAGACATCTGCAGCCCCTTATATCATGCAATTTCTTTTGGATTTCTATAACTTGAGCTTCAAGATATTTTTCCTCCTCCTTACCCTCCTAGTTGAGACAAAAATGAAAAGAACATAAAAATAAGAAGTTATGCACACTGAAAAACTACTTGTTTCATGATCTTATTTGTACTACCTCTCTATCAACACCCCAACCAATCCTCTAAACTCTAAAGAGAATCCTTTGTTCTTGGCAATCATGAATTGAAAACAAAAATTTTCAACTTTTTATTTTCGATAACATGTGAAAAGAATTTTGGATAAAGAAGTACCTGGAAGCACAAAATAATATCCCCAACCTGTACTTTGTTACATTCTGAATTCTCAAGAGCAACGGAACGCTCACGGACTGCCTTCCTTACATTTACCCATTCATCCTCCCCTAACCCAAAGCCAACAAATCTCACAAGAGCCTCCTGCAATACATTACATTTTCTTAGAAGAAGTACAATTGTATTAGTTATGCTTACATTACAAATTTCACATGAGAAATATGATTAGGAGCTACTTTAGTTAAGAATAATTTGGCTATCCCACAATGTATTGTTGGGTTATATGGTGTTAGTTCTTTTATGATAAAGGTAACATATGCATATCAATCATCAGCTCAGAGTTAGTCCCCAAAAGTTTACATCATATCCTCCCTCTACACTTACATGTCTGGCATAAACAAAAGATACAAGAAAAGAAAAGAAAGAAAAAAGAAAACTATACCTAGACCCTCCATCTTTATAAGGACCCTAAAATGTTTACAATAGCCATGGTGTTGGTTTTAAAATAAATATAATTGGCCAAGTTCAATGGCTTACAGGTTCTTCAGAGCTGAGAAACCGGTGAGCGATAAATGTATCAATGTCGTACCTGTAAAATCCAGAAGAAAACACTAATTATGTTGCCAGAAAGTACTAATCTTTCGACTTCATAACACCAAGAGGAATATGTAAATTAAAATGTCATTCAATTTAGGGGAAAAACAACCCTCCTTGACAAACAAGCTGTATTTTTTTGTTTAAACTACGCAAAGATGATTGAAGAAGCATATAGTCATTGCTCTAAGGACCTCTCTCCGGTTCCAGACATTCAGGAAGCACATAGGAAAAGTAGTCACTTGCAGTACTTATTTCTTCCTACTAGTTATTTGTAGTTTCTCATTCTAGTAGTAGTTATTTCTTTGTATTAGTTTGTAGGGGTATTTATCTTGTAAGTAGCTTATTTAAAGCTCAGATTATTGCAGGAAATCTAAGCAAAAAATTATCCCATTTTTGAGTACTTTAACTCGAGAGATTGCACGTTCTCTCTTAACAAATCAGCATATCATAGGACGAAAAAGAAAACCTCATTCCATTTTCCTAGTTCACTCCACAGTACACTAATTCTGATTTGTCTTGCAGTGTCCCATGACTAGATTCATTACAGGGACATTATGTCATGTCTAATCACCTCTACCCAATACTTCTTTCGTCTACTTTTACCTCTCTTCAAACCCACCATAGCTAACCTCACACACCTCCTCACAGGAGCATCTCAGCTCGATTCCCTCATCTTGTCCAGCATAGGGGCCATTCCAACCTTGTCCCAAATATCTTTGTTCCTAATCATATCTCTCCTAGTATTAACATCCTCATTTCCATTACTTTCATATTTTGTACGTGCGAGTTCTTGACCGGCCAACACCCCACAACATTTGAACAAAGATGGTCTAACAACCACTCTATAAACATACCTTTAAGTCTCGGTGGTACATTATTATCACCAAAGATAACGGATGTGGACCTCCATTTCATCCACCCCGCTCCATTTCGATGTATAACATCGTCAGATCTCTCCAATTTCTTGGATTATTGACTCGAGATACTTGGAACTTCCTCTCTTAGGGGCGACTAGTGTATCAATCCTCACCTCCACATCAACCTCATGAATTACATCACTAAACTTACACTTCAAATACTTTGTCTTAGTCCTTCTCAACATGAGCCCTTTAGACTTATTGAAAATATTTGGACAATATTACTTATTTAACCAATTGAACTCTTGAACTCACTAACCACACAGAAGAAGTCGACAGTTTTTCTGGTTCTTCACTTTTACACTGATGGGGTCTAATATTGCTCAAATTTCAAAACAAATTAACATAAAGACATTCTCCAAGCAGAAGTCCTTGACCATCCATCAAAATGGAAAGGACCGAAAGAGAAAACAGATAAAACTTTCCGAAAAGAAAGAATAGAAACATAAGATAATGTTGATGACACAGATGTCATATTCAAGCAACTGAAGACATTTTATGGAACCTCTTGAGCTATGGGCTTCACAAACAAATAGAAGCAGAAGCACTGACATAAGTTTAAATGCATCAAAAGTAGTGGTTCAACGACAGGAAAATATAAACAAGATCACAAGAATATGCATCTCAAAGTTAACATCAATATAGCTGACAATGTATCTAATGCAAAATGCTGATAAATTTGATTTATGCGTCTAGAAGAAAATGCTGAAAATTTTTAGTGTAGCCAGTAAATAATTTTAGTCTGTTATAAAAAATTTGACTGAAAGACAGAAACCTTCTTGCTTGCTAATGAATTCTTACCATGCCCCATCTTTTGAAGACCTAGCCTCAAATTCTATGTCTGACAATGCTGGATCTTTCTGGCCTGCAAAAAGTTTGTCAGGACTATATTTGTACATTTCTGACACCAAAAAGAAATGCAACTCTTAACTTTAGAGGAAGGAGAAGCAACTATTCAGCATGAGTTGCAACTATCTACAGTAGAAAATAGAATTAAGATAAAGAAAGGGCTAGGCGATTCCATATCTCATTGACTACTTACTTTCACCATGAAGTACCAGATAACCTCAACATGATTTCTCTATCTCAGCATCTCATTCTATGTCAGTGGGATGTAACTTTAAGTGGATATTAAGCTTTCAGTTGGCCCAACAACAGTCAGATGAAAATTTTCTCTGTAAACTTCTAATTATTGGAGTCGTCCTATGGGTTTTGGATATTATTTTCAAATTTAGAGAAGATATGAACTTGGAGATAAATGCCTTGAGGATAGTGTATCGTTGAGAATTTAATGATAGGCAAATCAGTGGACTAGAAGTCGACCAATAGACACTCTTTGGAGACATAACATTGCTGAATGCAGTTTGCACAACATTAAGTATTATTATAGTTTAATTCAATAAATAGTGCAGGATAACTCCATGGTGTCAAACAAATGCATTGCTGTGACGGACGGTTTCTCACTTAACACTTAAACATAACTGACCTTTTGAATATATGGAAACTAATATAACTTAAAAGAAATGGACATTGGGCCTAATTCAACCCAAGAAGCTAGCTCATGAGGTGAGGATTCTCAAGACTGCTTATAAGGAGCCAAAATACCACATCCCAAGACTATATAAAGAGACCAAAATATCACATCCCACCGTTGTGGGACAACTCGAAACCCTTTGTTGCCTACACCTGCCAACTAGAGCGTGGACAACATAGTACGAGGGCCAACACTGGGTAAACCAATAGATGAGTCTCACACTAGTACCATGACAAGAATGAACTACGGATCTAACTCAACCTCAAAAGCTAGCTCGTGAGGTGAGGATTGCCAAAACCAAATATACCACATCCTAGTGCTGTGGGACTATTTAACAATTAATTCGTCAATGGGAGCCAAGGATTATTAATATAATCTTATCTACCCAGCAAATTTATAGACACCAAGACAGTGCTAAGGTAGCCCAGTGCACAAAGCATCCCTCTTTCATGTAGGGTCTAGGAAAGGGGAGCATCCCTTCGTAATTTCATGGCTTGAATCTGTGACCCACAGATCACATCGTCACATGGACCACTATACGTTACTCCAAGGCTCTCCTTCATCTAAAGGTGCTAATGCTTAATTTCTATATTCTGCTTCAAATAAGATTTGGGGGGAGAGGTGGAGAAAATGTATTGATTTTTGCATTTCTTCGGTGAAATTTTCTGTGGTGGTGAATGTTAGCCCGTGGGTTTTGAGACAACAGGATTCTCTATCACCGGTGTTGTTTATTCTAGTTATGGAAGCTTTGAGAAGGATGTGGGGAGCTACTTGAAGGGCTTTGATGCAATACTTGGGGTGCAGGGACAATATTGGTGTCTCATTTGTTTGCGGAAGATAACTTGCTTTTTGGAGATGCAGTTGACACCCAACTGGACTATTTAGGTCAAGTCCTTTCCAGGTTTCAGGTGGTGTCAGGCCTTTAAAATTAATTTGAACAAGTGTTAGATGACTTCTGTTGGTGAGGTGGATGACATCGGATTACTTGCTCAAGTTTTAAATTGTAGGATTGTGACTCTCCCAACTACCTATCTTGAAGTATCGTTAGGTGCGGCGATGTGGAATCCGGTTGATCAGAGGGTTGAAAAGAGAATAGCAAGGTGGCACAAAAGATATTTGTCCAAAAGCAGGAAGGAAGTGCTTATTAAGAACACATTGTCAAGCTTCCCTTGTATTACATGTCCTTGTTTCATGCTCCAATTTTTGTTACTAAAATGGGAAAAATTAGAGTACTTCCCTATGGGATGTGGCGGATAGATCAAAGAAATTTCACTTGGTGCGGTGGAAGATTGTCACATCTCCTAAAAAATGGGGAGGTCTTGGAATTAAGGATTTAAAGGTCTTTAATAGAGCTTTTAATGGACAAATGACTTTGGAGGTTTGGGGGGAGGTACAAGCTTTGTGGAAGGAGGTATTTGTTGATAAATATGGGATCTTGGAAGGGGGTGGAGAACTAGAGATATCTCTTTGCCTTATGGTGGTGGTGTGTGAAAGAATATCTTGAAGGAATAGGATTATTTTTTGGAAAATATCTCATTCGAGGTTGGAGACAGAAGGAGAGTTGATTTTCGGGGACATGGGTGGTACAGGGACACACTTTTGAAAGAGGATTTTTAGAGGTTGTGCAGAATATCTTGCCAAAAAGACTTGACGATTCAACATATTAGGGGGAATCATGGTGGAGAAACTTTTTGGGACTTGAAGGTTTAGAAAGGTTATTTAACGACTGGGAAGTGACTAATTTTGAAAGATCGTTAGCCATACTACATAGACAAACCAATCTGGTGGATAATCCTGATGCTTGGTGGTGGGATTCAGGGATTAATGGAGTGTTCACCGCGAAAATTCATATTATGAAAAACTTTTGGTTAGGGAGGGACATGTTGTTCCATGTAATGCAATATGGATCCCTAAGGTGCCAACTGCCAAGGAAGGTGTACCTTTTCAGTTGGCTAGCTGCTATAAGGGTGATTTTTACAGCGTAAAACTTTAGAAAGCGAAAGGTTGTTTGTGCCTGTTGGTGTTGCATGTGTAAGGAGGTGAGCGGCGGGCTAACCATAAGGTTATGGTGGGATATGTTTAGGTGGATTGGCATCTGTGGGTGATGCCAAAAACTGTGAGAGATCTGATGCTTAGTTGGAAGAGTGGGAGAAGGAGGAGAAGATGGAGGGTCTGGAATTATGTTCCACTTGCATTATTGTGGATTGTTTGGAGAGAGAAATAGGAGAGCTTTTGAAGGAGTAGAGCCGAGTTTCTTTTGGTTGAGAAGTAGTCCCCAGTTCCTTATTTTCTTTTGGTGTGCACAAAAGTTCCTTGTGATATAGATGATTGGGCGGAGTTTGTAGAGAATCGTGTCTTTCGGTAGATTTTTCACCTTCTGGTATACCACTTGCATACGGCCAGTTTGGCCATGTTTATGAATGAATTACGTTTACTTGAACTGGAATAATTTTTTCCCGAGAAAGCAGCTTTTGTAGTCAGTTCAGCAGCCAATCTTCTCGAATTTAAACATTAGTACTTTTCAACATTCACCGTTAATGGGCTAGTAATAAGTAACAGCATAATGCTGTAATCAGCCACATCAGTTTCATATAACCATTCAGATGTCAAGAACATAGAGAAGATATGTTGCAAAAGACCTTTTGGAATATGAGAGCTTTCGTTTGCTTTATTCAAAGTGCATCCTTCTGTATAATCAGGCAGTTTTTGGTTGTCCTCAGCTGAATTATCCTTTGACGAGCATACCAACCTATTCTGGAACCAAGCTTGGACCTAATCAAGTATAATAGTTCGTGCCATGTGAAACCTCAAGCTAGAAGATCAGGTCTTAGAGGAAGGTTGTTGAAGTACTGACCTCAGTCCACTTAGCAATTGGTTTCCCAGCACGTCCTTTAGAGCGCCTAGAAACACAAGACAATGAATTAAAGATCATGCATGTACTGGTCAGTTTGGTTTATATTAAGAAGAATTATTACTTTGCCCGAAGTACAAACTCACGTGAACGTCTTCGCCAATTTCTTGCAGACGTCTGAGTCACAAACTTGTTCTCTTGATTCGATTAGTAAGTTCTCCATCTTCTCAACCTGCTTGAATGAAAGAGTTGTGAAGGCGATGAAAAATTGCAAGTCACAAGAAAATAACTGAAACTAGAGTTGACAACTCCAGTACATTTGTTTGTGCATCGACTTCATTATGTAATGCAAATTTCAACTTAAATGTAGCAAATTGGGAATGTGCAAAAAACTCAAACAGATCTTTCCTCAAAGAGAAAATTCTAGCCAGTCTCACAGATCAACAAAATAAGATACAAACAAAATAGCTATTTTATAAGAGCCAGAGCTTCTGAATCTGAGAATGATCCCAGTATAGTTCAAGAAGCTCTTTCTACCTTTCTTCATCATTTTGATGTAGAGCATTTTTCTCTTTTCTTTTGGGAATTTCACCACCCTTGCAATATCATGAATCAAGATACCAACACTCAGTGTCCAGCAAAAAAAAAGAATAACAAAATAAATAAATTTCCCCTCTTAACAATTTACGCTTTTATGTGATGCGATTCACAAAATTGAACAATATTTAATCGAATGAGCTCATCAGGCTTTTACCCATTGAGGAATAAAATCCCGCTACTGCCTCCCATGTGAGTTTTGGCCATGTCTCTGATCCAGTGTGGACAATTAAAGAGCACAAAAATAATAAAACTCCAACTCTGTAACTAAATATAATCCAGCTAAGGGTATTGGGGAAAAAGAGAAAACCAATCTCAATAAACACAAATTTAAGCTCTTGGCAGGAAGGGGAGTTCATACTGACAATTCCAAAATCAATCAATCAATTACACCTAAGTTGGAAACAAATCAGAGTCATCAATATAATTCTCAGCTTTCAAGAACATTCATCATAATTTACTATTATTATACTGAACCTTAACCTACTACAACCCAGCCATTCTTTCCACACAGGCAGAGTGACAATGCATGTCTCCTATTTACAACATATATATGGATCATATTAATGCAATTTTTGAATACCCTTGATTCCGAAATTTGAAAATAATCTCAGTTTTCACATGCCTAAACAATCTCAGTCTTGCTTCCCTTATCTTTTCTACCACAGAAGTCACTCCCACCTTGCCTCGTATAACTTCAATCCTTATCATATTTCTCCTAACATGTCCACACATCTATCTAAGCATCCTCATCTCTGCTACCTTCATCTTCTACATGTGGTCATTTTTTACTCAGCAGCACTCTTAACTCATACAACAATGTTGATCTAATGACCATTATGTAGAACTTACTTTTAATCCTTAGCGACACACTCTTATTGCACGGTACCCCGGAGGCAAGCCTCCATTTCACCCATCCTGCTCCAATACGATGTGCAACATCATCTTCAATATCTACATCTCTTGGATTATGGACGCAAGATACTTGAAACTTTCTCTCTTGGGTACGGCTTGTGCATCAATTTCATTCCCACCTCCGCCTCATGTGTTACATCACTGAACTTGCACTTTAGGTACTCTGTTTTAGTCCTACTTAACCTAAAACCTTTAGACTCTGGGGACTATCTCCAAACTTATAAACTATCATCAACTCCACGACGCGTCTTGTCAATCAATGCAACATATGAATATCTAATCTGAATATAATTTTGAACGGACTGAATCATCACATTTTATTGATTCAACTCTTTTTGAAAGCAGAAAAGGCTTCGACCACCTATTTGGTACTCTAGGTATTAAGTTTGTTATAAACTGCAACCAGTTTCTTTTGTTCAAGATTAAGCTAATCAAGTTGAATTAATAATACATAATTCATCTCAACCCAATTGAATTTTAGACTGACTGATCATCAAACGTTCATCAACTCGGCTTGTATTGACCTGTTCAACTCAGACTCAACTTGCTCACTTGACCCGTTGAACCAAACTCGTCAAGCTTTCGAGTAGCAGAAAAGAATCCTACAACTGCCTACCATATGAGTCTGGTCCATGTGGACAATGAAAGGGCATACTGAAAACAGAATTCCAACTCTCTAACTAGATGCAATGCAGCTAAGGGGGCAATTATAATAAGCACAAATTTAAAGGGTTCCAGTTCCAAACAAGTTGGGAGTCACCTATATAAATATGTCAATTTAATTCACATTCCACATACAAATACACACACAATCTTAATCCATTTTTTCAACAACCCTTCAAAAAGCAAACTTTGGAAACATAATTTCATTATCCAAAATTGAAAACCCATAAAAGAAATTGAAAGATACCTCAGCTTGTGTGAAGCCAGTAATAGACTGTACTTGTCGTTTTCTGGGACGAAGATCCATTTTAACAGTAAATTCGAACAAAACCCACAATTCTTTAGCTGAAAAAATTCTCCATTAAAGAGAAAAATTATAGGATCAAATGCTCATAGCAAAAGCTCTTTTGTATGAGTTTTGTTGGGCGCCCTTTTCAAAAGAAAGTAAAAACTAACGGGTCGGGTTTTGGGTCTAGTTAAATGGGTGGGCTTTTATGGGTTATTTACGTTGTATAACAATATCACCAAAATAATAGACGAAATCTCGATTCTCTTCTATCAGTCTCTCTCTCACTTTATATAACACACAATTTATAATTTATGTTTGTATAAAGTGGGAGAAATGAGATATATAAATACATATCTCTCCACTCTATAAACTTATAATTATACAAATGCAAGTATTTCGCTGTCCAATTCTCTTTTGTATCTCTCTTCCACTTTATACAAACACAAAATATATAAATACAAATGTATAATTTGTGTTTGTATAAAACGAGAGAGAGACTGAATTTTCAAATACAAATGTTTGAACTCGATTCAATTGTATGTGGATAAACAAATACAATCGTTGATATACGTACATACTAGTTATATATACAATTATCTAACTAATAGACATATACAATTCGTGCCACTCCACTCTTTGCCCTCTCTCACCCGCCTCCTTCCTCCCTCTAACATGTAATTATGAATTCTAATTAGTAAACTATAACTATGAAGCATAATTAAAATTATTTTAGTGGTCATTTGTAAAAGTTTCCATATATAGAGAAAATAGATAAATAGGTAGATATAATGTACGTTGAATAATGATTAAGTCAAATGTAAGAAAACTTTTTATTTTATTTTATTAAGTGAGATGAGTGATTTTAGCAATGATAAGATATTGACACGTTATTTAAGTGGCTGAAAAATATCACCTCAGCGTTATGAATGAAATTTAATTAATTGAAATGACAAACAAAGTTTTTAAACTAAGATGTACAACAAAAATACATTAGCATAGCAGACTTTTTTTTCCTACAAGAAGTTTTTTAATAATTATAAAGAATAAATCTCTCCTCGTGAAGATCGATTAAAATTTCAACTCTTAAAATGTTATTTATATTTGATAACTTCATATTTTTTTTTAAGAGAAAACTATCAAAATTTCAAATAAAGAAAATTAGAGCATAGAGACCTAAACACACAAATAAATCCAAAAGATTCTAACATCTATACTAAAGACATGATTCTCCTTTATTTCTTCAAAAAGATATGCCTTTTTCTAGTGGGGTTTGTTCTACGTTGTAGGAATTTTCAATGAAAAAATAATGTTTTGTCCAATATAGATAAAGTTTTGAAAATTAAGGATGAAAAATAGTGGGGCCACTTATATAGGCGATTTCAGTCTTCAAATATATTCAAATTCTCATAATATGATGATTGATACATACGTAAGTGACTGAACAACAATTACCAGCGATTTCAACATCATGCGTGACAGTAAATCAGGATGTTACTATCTATTGATAGTGTGTATCCACTAAGCAATAAGATTCTATAGTTGTTGATGAGGATGAAATTCAAATGGTATATATATGTGAACCTTTAAGGATAACTTATGAACGATCCATATTTCCCTTTACATCTTTCTCGTTTGGTTTTTCAATATTATAAACGAATATATAAACATGGTATGAAAAATGACACAACCTTGGAGGTTATTTTTAGTTTTTTATTTAGTATTTGATAATTACATTATAGCTCAATTAATTTAAATTTCAATCAGATATAGAATTATGCCAAGATTTGAAATTTATGCGTTCACGATTCTTCTACAATAACCTAAACTCATATATTACTATACATTGCATACCCGGAATAGAAGGCAGTGTTGTTAGAAAAATATCTAGTAATGTATTTAACTAGAAAATAGATTATGTTTTTAGAGAAATATCTACTCGTTAATGAATCTCGTATGTAAAAATATGAATTCTATATAGGAAAACAAAAAGACGTATTATATCCAAAATATATTAAGTGTTAAAAAATGAATTATACGCTAGTTAAAATAACGTGTTATATTATAATTAGATACCTCCGCGCGACCACGAAGGAATATATATGCGTGGCAGCGCTATTGCGCAGCATACGCAAAAGTTGTGTTGCCCTTTGCAACCCATACAATTGCAATGGAATAAACCAAAAAGCAATAGTTTTATTACTAATATGTCCATGATATATTCGGGGGTCGAGCTAAATAAGGTCAAGAAGGTTCATTCAAATCTATTTCGATGAAAATTTTTATTATTTAATTATGCATGATTAACTTTTATAATATTAAATACAATTTACTTTTTCATATTTTGAACTTCTTTAGTGAAAATTTTAATTACGTCAGAATATATATCTACTAGTAGGTGGACTATCTTTTTACAACTTCTTGTTTGTAGGCACTCATAAGTCATATCAACTTGTTGTTGAGAGGTCAAAGGGTTCGATATGTTTTTTTTTTGTTTTTTTTACCCCTCATTCAATTTGGTGGAAAAGGAATCTAATAAAGGGCATGTCAATTGTCATGTTTTGAGTTTTACCTCATATTTTGGAATTTTAGTTGACATACTAATAACTCTATTCTTGGGATATACTATTATATCCTTACTTGTATACAAGTATAGTACTATACTAGTTAGTACAAATAAAACATACCTTAAATTAAAGGAATAAACGAGATGCAAAAACATTATATTATAAATAAAGTTAAAATTCTTTAGTCTTATTGGTTATTGATGATTTTTAAATTTAGATATATGAATTTCAGAAATAGAAACTTTCTCTTTTTACATGAATCAAACTTATAGACGATATTATATTCAATGTGAAAGGTCTTTTTTCATCATTATATTATATACTGTTTTTTAGGAATGCATAGCATGTGTATGCTAGATCATGATAATTTAATTCAAATAATAAAAATTCATATGACATCATGGTTGACATATATTATTAGTGTGACCACAACTTATCTATCAATATTTCCAAAAAAGTATTCATTTACTGGTAAAAGATTCGTCAACTTGATCTTGATGTCCCATAACTTTCACTTGTCTAAATCATAGAATATGTGAAGGTTTATAAAGAGGAGATTAATAGACTGGAAAATGGAAGTTCGAAAATATTGAGAACTAAAATTTTTAATCATCATATTCAATGTGATTCCATAAATAAGGTTTTGAGGAGGAAAAAGTGTACGCAGACTTATAAGGAGATTATTTTCTAATATAACTTTGGCTCAAAAAAATGTTTTTTTTTAAAAAAAATATGAAAAATACAAGGTTAAAAGAAGCTCTATGAGTCTGTGTAGAATATCAGTGTTTTCAAAAACGTATTTTGGGGCAAGTCTCGGAGTGAGATGTACCAAAAACGCTTCGAACTGCAAATCGAAGACATAGATCCATAGGGTGTAAGCTCCGAGCTTAAAATTAAGTTTTTTATTAAATACCTTTTTTGCTTTAAATCATATTTTTTAAAATTAGTGTAATGATATTTCTCAAATAGTAATTGTTATACTTTTTTCTTCATCATTGGTTATTAATACTTTTTTTTCAAATCAAAATTATAATAATTTTTCTATATATTATAAGTTATTTGTAAAATAACGGAAAGTTTTACTTTTCCTTATTTTCTTAGAAATAAAATTATAAAATTAAAAATATATGAGATTACGCCCCCGTAGATCTATAAGACTTACGTCCCAAGTTTCAGAGATTACGTCTCACCTCATACTGCATAAAACGTCTCGCCTCACACTCCCACCTTTTAAAACACTACAAAATAGTAAGAGAAAAGGAGAAGAGGATCGGAACAAATAAGATGTTCGAAGCTAGAACTCTGCTCTCTTATGTGAAAGAGATAAACGTTTGACAATCTAGCTACTAACCTTCTATCTAATTCCCGATCTTTGTGCTATCCTATTTAGGATAAGAGTTGATTGTCGGTGATAACTTAGTAAAAGAATAATTTTGAAAAGATTTTTTAACTCGATTACGAATAAAGTAGAGAGTGGAACCATCGAGGAGTTCATTTTGAATAATGATAATAAATCTAAGTGAAGAATCAAACTTGAAATGAATATAATAAAGGGGCGTAAGCTTATTAGTGAACACAACACCCCTGTTATTTGTAGCCTATGTGTTAATAACTTCTTAGTTCTTATGACTTGTGGAGATTTATAAATAATTGTAGCTGAATTTTTAGTTTTTCTTGTTCAATTTTGGCAATGCTTTATTTAAGTTAAGAATTTATTGAAAATCATATCTTTATCTTTATGAGATAAGGATAACATTTACATACGTACATTTTATAATCTCGAGATCCTACTTTTTAACTCGGGGTATGCTGCTGTTTGTTTAATTTTAGTTGAGTAATATGATTTTGGTCCAAGAAAAGAAAGAAAAAGGATCTTCTGATTTGGACCATTTTATCAAATCTTTTTTCTTCTTTGAATTCTCACTTTCCCCCCTATATATACAGACAATTCTAGCCTTTAGAAATAGCATGTTATAATCCTTTGTATTTTTCAAAGATATTATATTTTTGTTTACAATATTCAATTTTTCATTCCTTTTTAAGGTTTTTAAAAAAATGGAGAATCAAAAGAAACGCCAAGCTGCTTACATGAAGAGAAGCCTCTTGGATCAGGTCATATTTTTATTTAATTTATTTGGTTACATGTAATTATGTATCTCTTAATATAGGAAATTTCACAAATTATTCTATAGGAAATCCAATTGTTAAAGTATTATTTGTTTTGGTTCTAGACCAATACTAACTTGTTCCTTTGTTTACGGTCGAAAGACATTCGTATAAGGTCCCTAACTTTCTTTTTCCATTCACATCTATTCCATTTCAATGTGAGATTCACCTAAGGTGTAATGTACACTCCTTTAGAGGTTTGCCTCCCGTCATAAGCGTCACATACACACACCTTAAGAGTCCTACTCTGATATCATCTATAATAGACGTGGTCCAACTATTAAAGTATTGTCTACTTTGGCCTTAGGTTCACATTCATTAGATATATCCTTGAAGATTAACTCACAGTAATTGATGCTGAACTCATTCTTATAAGATCCCTAACTTTCTTCTCTTGTTTTGATATGAAATTCGTGTAAAGTGTAATGAGCATCCTAGGAAATAATGTTTGATTGATTTATATGCAGGGATACCTTGATGAACAATTTATTCATCTTGAAGAGTTGCAAGATGACGCAAACCCTAACTTCGTTGAAGAAGTGGTCAAGTTGTTTTACACAGATTCAGCTAGATATGTTCGAAATATTGAACTTGCATTGTAAGAATAAAGTATTTTCTGTTACAAAATTATGTATTAATATCATAAACATGAATATTAGTTCTAACATTCAAGCAAGTGTAGTCACCCCCTTATAGAGGACTAAAGAATTCGCCACAAAAAAAATCATATTTTTTCGAAAAGAGTTATTCACCTATCACCCGTATAAAATTGTCATATATATAAACAAATATATACGAGACATTTAAGGAACTCACCTTATAATAATATCAATATAGCATCATATAAAAAATAACAAAAAACTCATTTTCTCACGCAATTTAATAAATACCCTATTTCTTCCAGAGTCATTTTTCTACATGATTTACAAATGTATACATCATGCGATTAGAAAATTTTAATTACTACTTGATAAAATTAATATTGTTTTTCTTTTGTTCTATGCAGGGAAAATGGACCCTATGACTTTGCTAGGCTGGATAATATGATGTACCAATTCAAGGGTAGCAGCTCAAGGTATCATATCCAACTTCACAAGAACACATCTATTGACGATGCAAAAAATATTTATATGATGAGATTACCTAAAACGTAATCACACATTTTTTAGTAATATTGATTAATAATCTGAAATAAGCAACATGTTAAATTACACTATACAAGAAAAATAACATACCCAACGTAATTTTATGAATGAAATTTGAAGAAGGTCAAGTGTATGAAACCATACCTCAACTTGGAAACATTTTGAGTGACCTTTTCAAAGAGTAACAATTAACAAAAGAAATAGAAAGTATTTTGAATCTATTTGGGTCCACATTTGGAAATTCCCTTGAATACAGTCAAACTACAAAAGTGAATAATGAAAAAGCAATTATTGAGTAGGTTGAATAACCAATTAAATTTTAGATTTTCTAGCAATTTTCATTTTTTCACCTCAAATCTCTGAGGATTGGAAGGTTATTTCTAGTAAACCCTCGACTCAGGAACATGAGAAAATGAAGCAAGTAACAACAACAAGATAATAAGATAAACAACGTGAAAGTAACAACATTTACTGCATGAATTACAATGTTAAAATTAGAACTTTTGTTGCAGCATTGGTGCCAGAAGAGTAAAAAGACAATGTTCTCAGTTTCAGGAATACTGTAATGCAAAAAATATAGAGGGGTAATTGTCTTCTTCTCTAAACCAATAGATATTTGAAAATTAAATGTGCAATTTTTCTTATATGACCAATTTTGCAGGTGCAGAAACATTTTCCAAGGAGTGAAGCAAGAGTATGCTACTCTAAAGACTAAGCTTGAGACTTACTTTCAGGTCTCTCTCTCCAACTCTCTAAAACATACAAATTCAATCTCTCCGTAACAATGTTGTTTGCTCAAATGTTTTCTAGTTGCTACGACGAAGTGCTACTATAGAGAACATACGATATAATACAACATGAAAAGTTCCCAAAAAAACTAGACCATTTATAAAATTTTGTTATAAGAAGGTCCTGTAGTACAATCTCTAATCTATATTATCTGTCATTTAGAAAACAATCACCTCAATAAACATATATAACAGCCTTAATTTAAATTTTTTTAAAACACCTTAACTACCTTCTATCTTCTTTAAGTGTCTCATTTGGAGGCTCAAGGCTGAAAAGCCCTAGTGTGCTAGTGCTAGCAAGTTCTTAGTATCTTTTAATCAACACTCCACTAATTAGACCGGTAAAATAAAATCTGAAAAAAAGAAGGTAATGCATACTTCTGATTTTTCTGAAACGGCATTTTAAACAATTAAATTTACCAAAACGAGAAATAATTTAGCACCCACTTGATGAATCCAATGGTATTTTGCTAATAATATTTTGGAATCTTGAATCTGTCCCCATATATGTAGTATGTGATGTTTATGGCTCATTTTTTTTTACCATTTGAACTCTGTAGATGGAAAGATAAGCTTCAGTAATGTTGAAAGCAAGCATCAGATTCGAAGTGAACAAGCCCATCATCATGACCTTCCTTCAACAAGCTGATATATATATCCAATGAAGGATAGTTGGATATTTTAGCATATATAAATATTCTTATCTTGAAATAATAATAAGTATATGGCATTTAAAAAAATGTATTTGCCACTCTGTTGTATAAAACCTGTCAAAGCTTATTAATGCAAAGTACATGTTTCCAATAGAACATCTATTTCTGTCTTCTATTTCCAGAAAAATAAATAATAATTGACACCCTCAGGCCTCCATGACAGTGTCGTAAATACTTGTCCACCCACATTCAGTGTTTAAAACAAATCAAACAATTAAACCTTAGCAGTTGAGAACTAAAGAATAAATGTCACTTAACCAAGGTCAAGTGATAATAGTTTGTATAAAAAAACACATGTTTGCATCAACTGAGTTGGTGTAAACATTGTTTCTCTTAGTTAAACCTATGAAAATAGAAATTTAAATAAATTTCAGTTTTCATATTTACAACAAACATCATACTGGTATAGTTGCACAAGTGAGATCTGGGGAGGGTAAGAGGTACTTAGATCTTAACCCCACCTTTTCAGGGTACAGGGGCGGTTATGATAAGACCCTCGGGCCTCGGCAGGATTATAAACGAAAGGAAAAATAGAGATGAAGAGACGAGACACACAATCATTTAATTAAAATTCATGGGGAACAAAATAGCACGAGCTAATTGCTATGATCAACTATTTTAGCCTTCCATGATTTTCCTATCAAAATAGCAGAAGTTTTTGGAGAGTCCTGAATATTGAGAGGCCAGACTCTCTATTGTCAGACCAAGAAAAAAAAATTCATACAGTATCAAAACATAACTTGGTAAACCTGAACTGTAGCCTGCATTCCTCCAGGAATAGTAATCATGTATAACTGACTATGCGGATCATCATCTCGTTCTTCAATGCCAGTATCAAGCTACGCAAAAAAATTGAAACGCACAGCAATGACCAGTAATTCAGCGAGTCCTTGCAGAAGTATGAATGCTAATGAACCTAAGATAGAACCAAAACTATTAACACATATTGTGATGAAAAAGCTGGAACAAGAGATATCTATGAATGCTGTGTTAAGATAACCTAGTAGTTAACATACCGAATTTGTGCTCACATTGTTGATGAAGATGCAAAGAGTCATGGAACACGGCCAATGTCCTTGAAATACTCATGTTCAAGGGCACTTTTGGCAGTGATTCTCTTGCTGGGGTCCAAGCAGAGCATTTTCTGAAAGTAACGAGGCCATGGATTTTAAGACAAGATTGAAACCCCTATGCATATAATTGTATAAAACACCTATTTGTTGTGCACATATTGCGGAGAAAGGCACTATATAATCCTTCATATGATCTGCGAAACAGCAACACAATGATTTGCATACAAGCAACTGCAACCAAACAGTCCTAGGCCCCAATAGGTGATATCCAAGTATAAGTTAAAAAATAACAAATACAAAGAGCAGAAGGGAACAAAAAGACCTACGCTAAAGTGACTGAAACAAGAATATGAATGAGCACTGCAATTTGGAACTTCCCTTTCCCCTGACAACATCTATTTACTCAAGTCTCCTTTCCCACACCAATGTCACAAATGTCATTCAGAATAGTTATAATTATTCTAGCTGTGAGTACCTAAAACTATTTCACCGCATTTTCTCAGAGAAAATCAGGCAGAAAGGTTGGAGTTTCATTCAGAATACAAGAAAACTTTCTTACACACAAGATGTATATATCATTTAGAAAATCAAACTTACACCAAGGAGATCAAATCCTGCTGTATCAAGATTCGGGACTAAAGTTGCTAGATCCTGCAAGGTAAAGAACTTGAATTCAGCATTCTCTAGAAATGCAATAATGTTGGCAAGAGAATCAGACTAGTCCTAAAGGTGGAAAAAAAGAGAAAAATAATTAAACTCTAAATTACCTTAGGACTCCATTTTGGAAATGAAGATTTATAATCAGGCAAAGAAGTCACTCCAGGCCATGTATCCTCATTTGGAGTACCCACCACTCTTCATACAGAAATAGTAGAGAATCATGACAATAAGGAAAAGATTTAATAACAGAGAGGAAAAGAGTCATAAACTGTACTACAAACTCAATCTTAATACCTTCTCACAACCTAACAACCCCATACAGAGAGAGAGTTGATTATAAATATTAGTAATTGATTGACTTGTATGTCTTTCAGCATGAAGAGTTCAGAACTTTCAAGCCTTTAAAATTTAATCAAACCCCTCCTAAGCCTCTTTCTTAATTCTAATTTTGGTCTGTGTCATAACAGCGGCCACTCAACCCATCCATGAACAACCATTGAATAAAAATGGCTTTCTTTCAAATGGAATTTGGAATGATCGACAAGGAGGACGACAGGTCATAAGGAGATAATAAAATTACTTCCTACAAAAAGTCAAAACAAATAGCGAGTATGTTCAATTTAAGAAGTAACAAAGCATTCACTAAAGGACTGGCTATGCATGTAAACACCTGAAAATGCTGAAAAGTTCATCAATCTCTGAGTCACCAGGAAAAAGGGGCTGCTGGTTAACCATCTCGGCAAATATGCAACCAGCCGACCACACATCAACCGGAGTAGAGTAGTGCCTTGATCCAAGCAGTATTTCTGGTGCCCTGTACCATAATGTCACCACCTGAAACAATGAATTTTACTGTTGGAAATGAAAAGAAACAAGCTCAAAAGGGTCGACGACATGCTAGAAAACAAAAAATGAACAGAGTATCTGTTTTTATAATCAATGAGACACAGACATGATAATCCAATCATTTTAATTTTTCAGCCAAACAGAAAACTTAAGCAGGAAAAAGGTTGTTCATTTAGACAGGATACCAGATATTAAAGAGAGGCATCAGAAGTGACAACAGTCTCTGCTCATAGTAACTACTTTCTGGTCAAGTTTGAAATGGAACAACATCAGACAATGTTAATACAGGCTGGTTAAATTTTGTTTCATAGAGCTGGAACATATGTACATACCTCATGAGTAAAAGTTCTAACAGGAATACCAAATGCTCTACCCAATCCAAAATCTGCAAGCTTTAACACATTGGTGCGTGGATCTATCAGCAAATTCTGAGGCTTTAGATCTCTGTGGAGAACTCTACGAGAATGACAATAAGCAAGACCACGGAGCATTTGATACACAAACGACTGCAAAATTGAAGATATTACTTCATTAACCAAGAACAAGAAACCTCTCAACCCGACAACTTTTTACCATTAGGTGGTGATACTTTCCCACATTACATACTCTGATAATCATATATTTTAACTACTGTGTAACGGTGCATCTCCTTCCTCTTCAACTAAGACTGCTAAACGGAGGCATGACAAACTTCATAAAGAAGTAATGCAACAGATGAGGCAGCTAAATATAACAATAATTGCAACCTCCAACGGAATATAGATCTTAATCTTACTCACTTTTACAACACCGGTATCCTTAGAGAATTCAGGACATGAATCCATGTGCTTCTTCAAATCCAAGTCAAGATATTCAAAGACTAAATATAATCGCCTCTCACTGTGAACCACATCCAGCAACCTGTTTCCAAATAAGATTAGAGAAGTTAACTTCAAAATAGCTTTTCCAACATCAAAAAGAAAAACTTAGGACTGCAACCCAAATTACTGTTGTATACATGCTTGCATCTCCTCTTTAGTTTCTAACTCCTAATTCAATCAGAAAAGGCAAGAATGTTGCTCCAGAAATAAACATAACACCATCATCCACAACATTCATAGTATCCCCCCCCCCTCCCTCCCTCCCTCCCTCCTTTTGGTCCCCCTTCCATTTAGAGTTGTAATTACACAAAATCGAAATTCCCAAGGTAGACAGAAGTCCGTACCTACAACATTACACCCTGGCTCACTCACACCTATCTCATATATATACACATACATACACATACAAATACATACACACATTACAAGTAGGAGGCTCTAAAGTGCAAAGTTGGATTACCAATTTACCCTTATACTAAATCCAAACGTTATTAAAAATTTAATTAATTAAATAGTAAATAGTAAAATTTCTATAATATTTTGAGCTGGTATACATGTGAGTAATTAATACAAAAAATTTTAAGAAAATAATTACCCCTTTAGATAGATACATGTACATGTTTCATCTTCCAAAATTAATGTTCATATTTAATCTTTTTGTCTTTAATTTATTGTAATACTTGACCTTTCAACTTTGAAGAAAATCTCAAGACAAGAAGATTTGTGTGAAAATTATAAGGTATATTGATGTGATTATAGGGTTAGATAACACTTAATAATTACCAGAATATTGAAGTTTGAACTGTTTGTTTTTTACTTATTCGCATAGATCAGAATTATGATGAGACCACTCCATTTATGTAGTTGAATCAATGTCACTTTTGTTAAATTGTCTTCCAGGATTTTTTAACTCTTCTTTTATAGTAAAAGGTTGAGCTTGACTTCCAGGACTTTTAACTCTTCTTTTATCAACAAAGGTTGAGTGTTTATTACTATAGCTTCGTTTCAATTTGGATTATCAAGTCAAAGCACGTAAAATATTTCTATCTTCCTTGGTATTTAATTATATAATGGCAAAATTTAAGTACCAACGATTGCGCTTTAATTCTTTAGTTATAACATCATAATTAAGTTTCCTTAGTTATAAATTTGAATTACTTAATTGCATTCTACTTAATGAGAAGGAGATTTTCATCTTCTACTAATTAATATCATTTTATCTTCTTGAATGTGTATCATATAACTATTCTTTATTATTTTTAAAGAGAACAACGTTAAATGAAGAACTATTGTAAATGTGGGCCATGAAAAGTTTCAACTGCCAGAAAATTATCTCTCTAACAATCTATAAATAATTCTCCATAAACAAGAGATGGTAAAACATAAAAGAGAAATTAATGGTGGGGCATCATTATTACAACGGAGAGATCCTTTTTTCTTATTGGTTTCTTGTTATTGTAAAATTCGTCATCAAGATGGGTCACAAAAGAGGCTTTTGGTCCCTTGAAGAAGAAGAAGACGAAGCAGCATGTGTAATTTTTGATAGACTAATTAGAACTTTATCTTCTTAGCTTATGTTCTTTTTCTTCTTGTAATTTATCTTCTTGTAATTTAATTAGAACTTAATCTTCTTAGCTTATGTAATTTAGAGCACCATGCATTCACAATAATAAACAAGAGAGAAGAAGA
The DNA here is from genome assembly GCF_001406875.1 of Solanum pennellii. Lineage (NCBI taxonomy): Eukaryota > Viridiplantae > Streptophyta > Magnoliopsida > Solanales > Solanaceae > Solanum > Solanum pennellii. Next base: position 64,494,263 of record NC_028647.1, on the reverse strand, counting down.
AGAAGAAGAAGAAGTTCATTACATAGATGACTCGTAGCAATAACCGAATGTAAGTCCAAATATATGAATATCTGATCATCTATAGCAATGTTGACTCTTTAAAAGGTTGTTAATATCTACTTGGTGGTTATCTTTGAAAATACTAACCTTCGTGTTATAACTATGTCAAAAGTCATTCAACTTGATAGATTGATCACTAATTATAACTCAAATACAATTTCAAAAAAAATTATGTGACTTTTTACTAGTTCATACTCATTGTTATGGAGTACACACCCAGATTCTAGTAATACTACAAGCGGAAAGCTCCAAAGTGAATACTTGATTACCATTTTACCCCTACACTATATCAAAATGTTAAAAATATCTAATTAATTAAATATAAAGTAAATACAATTATAATAAATATTTTAGTAGATATAAACACAATAATATTTGTTGTATTAAAGAAAGACTGTATCAACGTGAATAATTTATTAATGAGTTATAAAGTCTCTACGAAAGCTTTTTTAGAACTTGTATATCACCTTTTGAGCTTCCTATTTGTATCAATGTAAGTACTAACATCTGCTAGAATTTATTTCAAAACCAACGTGATCATTATACATCAGGTTCTTTAATTCTTGCAACTGTAAAGATGCTTTCTTTTAAATTTTAAAAAATAACAAAGTGGAGGAAGGGGGTAAAAACTGGATAAATACCCAGTGTAGTTCAAATAACATTACTGCTCCAAAACAGCAAACGTGAATTTACTGATATGGAGGGCAAGTAGACACGTGCATTAGGTTTCCGTTATAACTTGCATCAGATTGATATTATAATCACAGGAAAGCAAAATTGCTTGCAATCACAATCATATAGTTCATATCGGTTATAAATAAACAATAAAGACCATATCTTACCTCACAATATTTCCGTGCTGCATCTCTTTTAAAAGAGAAATTTCTCTTATAGCTGTGCTAGGCACTCCCTCATCTTCTTGTTCCAGCCGTATTTTTTTTAGAGCAACGATTTCCTTGGTTTCACGAACGAAGGCCTTGTACACTACACCATATGTTCCTTCCCCAATCTTCCCAATTTTTTCATACTGCAAGTACCCCCGATGTTACCATCCAAAGAAGCATAGAGTACATAAGGAGTGACAAAGATACAGAGAAATACTCTGTTACCTGGTCCATCTAGGTCAATATGGATGAATCCCTGAAAAGAGAAGCAAGATAAATAGATAAGAAACTCAGTCATAAAAGAGGAAATAAATAAAATACTATCGTCCAGCTTAACAAGAAAAAATTATCCTAAAGATAGTGTACACTCTACTGACTAGTAACATAGCCATATTTTCACGTTAATGTAAGCGTGAGCAAGGTACATGGACCAAGGTCCATGTCAAATGGACTTTGGACCTAACTATTCTTTTCAAAGGTCACATCACTAAGTTTACAAAACCAAAACCACAGTAATACACATAAGAAATCAAAGCAGAAATCTCCGATTAACCAACATGCTGTCAGCTCTAACAACACCAAAATTCAGTAAAAAAGGAATCAGCATAAACAACAAATCAAGAAAATACTCGAAGCATTCAAAAATTAACATTAAAAGGCAACATCTCTTGACCTAAACTTCAGCAAATGAATACAACCATAGACATACTTCAGAAGAAATGAAGCTCTGAATTATTCCATCACCTTAACACTGAGCTTAAAAACCAAATCAAAGCTACGTCTCTAGAAACATATAGCAAAGAAGTGAGGAAAAAGTATCAATAACTATGTGTGTGTGTGTAACAGGAAGTTCGGAAGAAATGGAATGCTACACGTGTGTGTGTAACAGGAAGTTCGGAAGAAATGGAATGCTACACTATTCCATCACCAAAACAAGGAATAGAGAAGACCAACCACATCCAAATCTAGTAATCTACACCAAAGAATAGAAACAAAAACATAAATAATTACACACAGAAACACACAAAGATATTTACAGCTACATATCTAGTATTATACAGGGAAAAGATGAACAAAAAATATCAATAACCATATGTGTGTGTCATGAACTTCAGAAAAAATTCAGTGCTACATTATTCCATGACCAAAACGAGTACCAGAGAAGATCAAGCACAGCCTCAAATCTAGTAATCTACAGCCAAAATAAAAACATAATGTACCGCTACATAAATAGTCATAATATACACCGAAAATTGAAAGAAAAAAATATCAACAACTATATGAGTGCATATTATGAACTTCATAAGTAATTGAGTGCTACATTATTACATCACTAAAATAAGTAACAGAGAAGATCAAGCACAACCTCAAATCTAGTAATCGACAGTGAAAATAAAACAAAAAACATACTGTACAGCTACATATATAGAAGTAATATACACCGAAAATTGTGAAGAAGAAAATATCAATAGCTATATGAGTGCGTATTATGAACTTCAGAAGAAATTGAATGCTACATTACTCCATCACCAAAACAAGTAACAACGAAGATCAATCACAGCCTCAAATCTAGTAAACTACAGCGAAAATAAAAACAAAAAACATACAGCAACATATACAGTACTTATATACACCGAAAATTCAAAGAAAAGAAATATCAATAGCTATATGAGTGCATATTATGAAAATTGAGTACTAAATTTATTCCATCACTAAAACGAGTAACAGAGAAGATCAATCACAGCCTCAAATCTAGTAACTCTACGCCAAAATAGAAACAAAAAACATAATGAACAGCTACATTTATATCACTAATATACACCGAAAATTCGAAGAGAAGAATATCAATAGCTATATGAGTGCGTATTATGAACTTCAGAACAATTTGAGTGCTACATTACTCTATTACCAAAACAACATCCAAAACTAGTAAACTAGAGCGAAAAATACAAATTAAAGCATAAATAACACATCTAGTTCTAGTAATCTACAGCGAAAACAGAAACAATTACACTTACAGAGAGAAGAAATCTACTGTTACATCTGTGTGTATAATATTATGAAATGGATAGAATTCAGGAGAAAAGCGGCAAATGTGAGTGGAGAAAACGAGTCGATCAGTAAACTGTTTCACATTAGTACGGCGGAGATGAAGAACTTGCCGTCGTTACGCGGATGATCGGAGATGAGAAGCAGCGGTGATTGTGGCGGGAGAAAGAGAGAAAATGCCGCCGTAGAACCGTTTTGGACTGGAATCACAGCTTTACTCTTTGTTGGTCTTTCATATATATAGGGGGCAAAAAGATCAATTAATTGAAACTAATTTGACTTTTTTTCTATTTTTAATTTTATTTATAAAAAGGAAAAGTTCTTTTATTAATCAAATTATTTAAAATGTTTTCCCTTTATGATGGTTTTGTTTATTAATTAATTATAATCACTTTAGATTCACAAACTTATAATTTATATTTGCTTCATTTTGAAGTAGTATGGTGGAGTTTCACCATTGCTTTTTTGCCGATCTTTGAGGATGAAATCGTCGTTGATAGTAAACATAAATATTATTGTGATAGAGAGAAGAACTTTTATTAGTTTTTTCGAAAAAAATTTAACGGACAATTTCAACGAAATTTTTTAATTTCTTATTTTACTATTTCCAACTCTATGAATACATAGCTATAACAAAGTTTTTCTTTTTCACATTAATAACCACTCTAAAAGGGAAATAATTTTATGCGGCGCTAATAATTTAATAATCATCTTTGTGTAATATTTTGATTTAAGTCCTTATATTATTTGGAAACTGAATATAGCAAAAAAGATGTATGGTCTAATGAGACTATTATAAAACATTTCTCACGAGTGACTTCATAATGTGAATCTGAAATCGAGCTTCAAAGTGAATATCAAACAATAATAATGTATATTTATTTAACACCCTATGTATTCGTTTATGTCCAACAACTTATTATTCTACTACCCTGTTTGTTTTTGTTTTGTTTATTCATTTATTTATTTATTTACTTGTATATCTAGCTATGATTAATATGATTTCCCAAGAACTAAAATGTCATGAACTTATTGTTTTTGTGAATTTTATCACGAGCAAAAGTTGATGGTAAAATATTATTTGCATTAAATTTAATACATCATATCAATAAATATATGATTTGTATTTAAATTTAGAAAACTTATCACTTAATCATATGATTAATTAATATATATATATATTCACTTTAAATAAATTACTTTGCTATAATAACTCGAATTAAACATATGTGTATACATTGTAGATTCTTAACATATATACGGAGCAAACTACTGGATTCTGTTGAGCCCCCGTAGATTATACTGTGTATTCATGTTCTGTAGATTACCAAAAATGTCAATCTAAATCAAAGATCAAATATCCAAATACAAGCCATTCCATTATATATAAGTTATAACCAACCAATAAGTCAATGACAAAAGCTCACAAGGAAACACAAAATGACAGCATAGTTGATACACAGAAGAGATTGATATTCTCCCCTTTACAGCACACAACACTTCTTCATGGCCTCAATTATGTATGATATGAATACACTGCAAAAAAATTTAAAATTAACTTAGTATAAGCTTGGTAAAAAAACACCAAAGAAATGAAGCAAGGTATAAGGAGAGAATAGCTGGTCGGATTCACTGTTTACTTTTCTGAGCCGGTATATGTAGATTTTACATGGTTAGATACATATTATACATCCGCCGACTATTTTTAGTTTAAGCGATTGAATGGACCACTACTTGGGTTAATTCTTCACAAAGGATACCAAGGATGAAAAGGAGGTTAACAGGTCAACTTACCAACATGCTTAGAGACCCTGTTCAATGATATAGTCACCCAGCCTTTCAACAATCATATTACACTGGCCAGGAGTCATCGGCTCGTCATATATTCCAATGATCAACGCCTGGTTAGTCTTCTTAACAGTGATACCACCGGCACCCTGAAAATATGCAGGACCTAGTCAGGATGACAAATTATAGAAGGTCAAGTGTTGTCATGAGGGGGCTCATCACATAATCTGAGCTAAATTCCAGTATCTCGTTTACGCATTGTGTAATCTACTTTCATGGATTACAGCAGGGAAAATGTCAGCAGAGAAGATTGACACTTCAATGGTCTTTGTTCAGAAATAATTAAGAAAACAAAAGTGGGTTCTCTAACAATTCAAACTTTATATTAGATGTCACACAATTCCAACATGGTATCCGCGCCGGCCGAGGTCGTAAGTTCAAATACTGTCACTTCACTCATTGACAAGAAGCATTTCCATGTGTTTGAGCTATGAAAAAGGATCAGATACACACATGAGGGGTGTGTGCTGATACATAATTATGTAAATAAAAGTTTGTTCTCTCTAGCCACTTAATAAGATGGCCACACAATTCAACAATATTTATTTGAATTGTTCTTCACAGATCTAAGTTGAAACGAGTGGATCATCTTATGGAGAGAGGTAATAATAAAAAGAAAAAAAGTGTTCTTGTACCAACAACATTAGCATAAACTGCCATAAAAGTTAAGCTTATCTGAGCATCTCGAAAGGTTCAAGTGAGAGTTTATGACAACTTTTTTTTGGACAAGGATACAGAACTTTTTTTATTCTCGGGGTTCAAACCTGAGACTTGTGCCATGTTTAGATTAAAGATACTCACTACTTCACAAGAAGACTACTTGCAAGGCAATAGTAGAAAACCAGGGTCTCGTACCTTCTTGCCTCGTATAACAGCTCCTGCCTCCCCTTGAATCACCATATACTTTGTTCCCCCAAGATGTAAACCAGTTGGAGCAAGTGTTCCAGGTTCAGCAAAGTCATTCATTATGGCTGTTATTTCTTCTGGTTTAAACTGCCAAAAAAAGAACACCATCAATGACAAGCTCACCAAGTTAGTTTCTTGTCAGTGCAACTCTACATTGCTTCCAACAAGCCTTCGCACATAGGAATGACATTGAATAGTTTAGTAAATGAAGAAATTTATTAACTTAGTATGAACCATGAAAAAAGATACTAACACCAAACGACCTTATACATCCACCAAACTATCAAATTCATAATTAAAAATCCAATTTTTAACATGCAATTTAAACACAAGCACAAATGAAAAGCTTAAGAAATAACAATATTCAGGTCTTTTTCTACAAGTGTATACAACAATTCGATTGCCAACTCATGCTAAATCAGTAGTTTTCCTATTTATTGACTGTGGCAAACATACCAGTTTTGCATAAAGACAAGCCATACGGGGAGATATCAACTTCTTGTACTGTCTTTAGATGAAAATATCAACTTCTACCAAACTATTACAGGGACCAATGTGGAACTTCTACCAGTACACGCTGACAGCAAACTGCATCAACTGAGCAGCCTCTTGGGAACACTCTGACCTTGACTATTTGGATTAATGACTAAGGTCCCCCATAAGAGCTAATACGCCCCTTAAAAATTAAACCTTTGACCAATTACATAGAAAGATTCAAGATTTGTAATAGTGGATGCTAATACACCCACAGTCAGTCATCCACTACCGACTGCTTGAATTCTATGCATAACGAAACGATTCTTTATCATTCAAATTTATCCTTTTTCTCAAAAAACTATTTTCAAAACATTGTTTGGTTATACATTAGAGTAGATCTTTGATTAGTTTTCTAAGAACGAAAATTTCACGTAAAAATCTTTTTCCTACTCACAAAACTTTTTAAAAAAATTATAAGTGAAATGCATGTCCAATCACAACTCGAACTTCCAAATAACCATTTTTCAACTTCAACTTCAAATATCACACAATATTCATGCCCAAACGCCTACTAAGTTTGCAACTATCTAAAAGAAATACTCCCTCCGTCCCAATTTACATGTCTTACTTCCGTTTTTGGTTTATCCAAAAAGAGTATCTCTTAGGCGTCTTTAATTTAAGACCACAAAGATTCAAAAGTCTAACCTTTATTTCTTTAACTTTGTGCTCGATCAAATTAAGACACTTAAATTCGGACCGAAGGAGTAATAGGTGCAGGTCTTAAAGCTACGCTTTGGTTCAATCCCTGTATTTATAATTATTTATCCACAAACACAGTAAGCAAAACAGATAGTGATTCAAGACCCATAAACTAAAAATACTATCTTTACCTCTAGTGATACATATCAACTTCAAAATTCTGGATTTTGACCAAACTAAACGTAAACCCAAGTAAAATTGAACCAAGATAAGAAGTGGGTATGAAGAAAAACCTGAGGAAAATTAGCAGATTGAGCCCAAACGGAACCATCCTGACCGATGATAGCAGCAGAAGTGAGATGATTACCTTCAATATCACACATCAAATGATCATCAACATACGTTTGCCACGACATCTTCTTCTTCTTCTTCTACTTCCGCTGCTGCTGCTGTTGCTGCTGCTAAGTTTGGTTCAAGATCTGTGAAAAAATGGAGATAAATTGATGGGTTTTTCTAGAAGTTGCGTTGATTTAAAGCTGCCGCCTACTGTGATGACTCTGTTTTCTTTAATGTGAATTGGGGAATGGTCCTTTTCAAAAAATTTCCTCTGTTTTTCAGTGTTTGGTGCAGAATAAACTAATAATTCAAGTATACTTATTATTATATTTCGGCAATCGCGATGAACTGATAAATATTTTTTTTAAATATAAAGTCGTTTTTGTTAGAAAACGTTTTTAAATCGTGCGCGATTCATTCTTGGGTGGAGCTCCAAAACAGAGTTTTTTTCATATTGAGGGTTTGAGTAGTAAGTGTTCTAGCTATATATAAAGTCGTGTTGTGAATATAGAATCGTCTCTAATAAAACAAAATATTTCATCTCTCAAAGTGATTTTTTCAGATAAATTTAGATTAATCTAATCTTAAAGTATCCATTAATATCGATTGAGAAATAAAATAAATAACTGATTGCTAAGAGAATGAAAAAAAAGGTTCTAACTATCATTTTGTGTGAGATATAAAGTATAATCATTTTAAAAGATAAGATGTAGGACAAGCCCCCTACAGAGAAAGGTTTTTTCCCAGTAAATAGAAGATACTCAGCTCCACACAACATAAAAGTTAACACACTTTCGTAAAAAACATAAAATAGTAGAAGATCCAGCATGCAGAACATGGTGATTATTATAAATTCACGAATTGAAATTTGACGTGTGATTGGAAGTATAAGATTGTCCTAAAATAACTTATTCTATAATTATATCTTATTAATGAGATAAATTATCTCATATTTATACTGAAATAACTTATCTTAAGATAATTTATTTTAAAATAATTAATTATGGAATCACTAGTTCCTGATCAAATGACATGCCTTTCTTACTATAAAAATTTACTTGCATTTATGTTCATATCAATTTAATTTAATAAAATTTGTATTATATGCATTTTTATCTTTTTCTTTATGGTTAACTAATGTACATTCTTACCTCATTTGTTAATTACTTAGTTGTGATTGAATACGTTGATTTGGTCCAAATAGTTAACAATGATAAGGTTTTCACCATTAGTTACGGTGAAGTACATTGGTTTGTGTATAACATGTGTGGTACTCACATATTGATAACAAATTAGTCTTATTTGAGAAGACGAGACGAATCGTAGAAAGAAAGATAATTTTAATTATTTTTTATGTTAATCTTATTTGAAAAGATAAGACGTTTCGTAGTAAGAAAGACAATCTCAGCTTTTTTTTTATGTCAAAGCAGAAATATTTGAGTATTTCAACGAACCTTTTTAATAAATAGAATCTTTGATGCTATTCGTATAAGAATTAAAAAGAAAAACCATACTCTTACTTGAACCTAACTTAAAACCTTTGATTAGAAGTAGAAAAATCATAAATATATTTGTGTCAATAGAAGGTAACAGATACCCGATGAAATGAAGGTGTGATCTCCGTTTATACAATGACACATATAATAATATCTTTTCATCACCTAAATCTTAATAAGCGAAAAACTTCGATACATATACTGGTAGAAAATAATAGATACCAAATAGTCGAGATGTAAATGAACTAATTTAAACACAAAAAATGCACTTTAATGTTGATAGAAGAGATATTTTGTACAATTTCAAGAATGAAATTTCATGTAAAAGTAGCAAAACTCTTCCCATTTCAACTTTGACATAAAATATTAAATCAACTCCTGCAATCTATACAGTTATACTTGTAAGCTAAGGCTGCATTGCAGCACATCAAGAATTCAAACAATCATCCCACAAAGAGTACATTTGATCTTTACAGCGTTCTTTATTCGGCGATTATACTGCAAAACACACCACAAATGAAACAGTCAGAAACTTCAAAGACGACCATACAAGTACGTATCAGTTGAAACAACACGATATCAGCTGCATCATGAATATCGAATCCATTGGGGAAAAAATGAATCAAATAAGAATTGAGTTTGGTGTCATTTACATAACTTTGTTGATGTATTTGTCCATGTAAAGAACATGAGGTCTTTTCTCAGTTCTTTTTAGTCTACATTCCCTTAAGGTGGTCGTCAAGGTCCCTTTTCCCTTCCCCTTAGTAGTGTTTCCAAGTGTTGAGGAAGAACCGAGGGAAGGGAACGGGAGGAAGCAAAGTAGCTAAATAACAAGCAAACAAAAAGGTATCTGATGGCTTTGACTGTACTTATTCCATATCTAGGCACCAATTGATTAACTTCTGAGAGAAAATTAGGGGATGTGAAAGAGGGGGAACATGAATTAGACGTTTTCATTTAATCTTGTTTAACCTACAACTCGTACAGGTTTGTAATGCACAACGTCATCTTACACTAGGTTTTACATGGAACGATCTTTTCCTTCAAACAATTGCAAAACTAGATAAGTGTAGCATGTTTCATTTATAATTGACCAAACGAAAATAGCACTAGTAGTGTGTTCCTAGTCTCAAATACTTAGCCGTAATCATAAAAAATAGAGAACAAGAAAATGACCTCGTCAAAGAGCCATTTCAGCCTGCAAAGCAGCAAGTTCATCTTCTTCCGTTCTGCTGTGTTGGGCAGCAGGACGCACTTGTTGCCTACCAGCAGGCATATGAATAGGTGCAGAAGGGGCAGTAGTAGCAGGCTGAAGGAGTTGTTCCTCCAACTCAGCTCCTTCCAGTTCTTCAAGTTCTGCCTCTAACTCATCCTACAAAAAATTGATATGAATTATTGTCCAGACACAGAGAGGAGGTATTATAAAAACAAAGAATTGTCCAAGTAAATACTTCATCAAAATCAGCGGCTGCACCAATTGGTGTAGACAATGCTTCCTGAATCATTTTCATGTTCTCAGTCTGCTCATTAATTTCATCCATTGTTTTGTCAACATCGTCAATATTCCTGAACAGAAAAACTAGATAATATCAGACAAGAACTCCATTTAACAAAAGACACCCCACCATAACAAAAAGAAAAATTTAATTTTTAGCATATATTGAGTTTGACCTTGATGCAATGAAAAAATCTGGATAACACAAAGAGCAACACTGCGTGATGCGAGTGATTCACGTCTTTCAGGGCAAAAGCTATGTAGCTATACTAAACAACAGAGAGCTAAAGATACTGCAGCAACATAGTGCATATACAACTTACGTTGCCTTCTGCATGGCTTTCATTGCAGCTGCTCCAGTTCTAAGAGCATCAACGGTTTCTGTTGTGGCTTTTGCACCTTCTAGCAGTATCATCTGAAACCCAAATCCAACGAAATGCCCATGCTTATATTGTGATGTTATGACACAAAATATGTGCAAAGATTATGAGATCTAGCAGAACACAAGCGCACCTGATCATGGATACGCAATTGGAAATTTCCAAGCTGTTCGACTTGCTGTTCATAGAGCCTTTTTCTTTTCAAACATTGTATTGCAGCTGAAAATACAACAAACAATTCATCAAAAACGTTGCCGAAAAGAAGTAAAAGATGGCAAAACCATAATATTCACGTAGTATTTTCTCAAATTACTACTCCCTTTGTCCCATATTACTAAATATATCGGTCCCAAATTACTTGTCCATTTACAAAACCCAGATAAAATTAATTTTAAAAATTCCATTTTGCCTTTAAAATTAATTCCTTTTGAAAGTATAAATATTGTAAAGCTCCAAAAATGTTCCTCCATTACTAATCTTGGTATTGATAGATAAGACACAGTATTAAAAAGAGTAAAGGGTAAATTAGTAAAAATACCCTTCTTATTTATGATTTATTAAGGGGCATGTAAAGGGAAAAGTGGACAACTATTATGGAACGGAGGGAGTACAAGTATCGAGGAATATATGTGTGATCCACAAAGATAAAAGCTTACTCTATCCAAATTAATTTCCTCTAACCAGGAGAAGCCAAAACATCCTTTTTTTCTCCGGGTCTTTATGTTGGAAAAGTCATATGGTAAAGCAAAAACACAAGAAGTTCCAGACATTAACCAGATCAGCCAAGACTTAAAGACTGTTGCAATTTGCAAAGCAAGAATTTCTGAGCTTCTATGGCATATAATAGACCAGCAATAAAGCCCGAAAACTGATAGTAATTTCCCTTGTGTTTTCGGCTGAAACTCAATTTCCCATAGGATGTTCATCCATGGTGAATTTGTCAAGAAGGGAATCTTTTAACTTACACAGATTTCTTACATGGAATCTGTTATAATAATAGTATTATAAGGTAAACACTGAGAGGTTAGTAGATAATAAAGTTTCCAGTTGGAACAAAATCCAACGCTTACGCTAGTTGTAAAATATCAAATTACTTTTCCGGTCATCCCAAGAAAATAGCACAAGCATATTTAAAAACTGGTCATTGCATTTAACACAATAAAATAGTCAGACATGTATTTTCAAGTATTTAATAGTATAGTAGCGATGCATGCTAGTTATCAAGAAAAGACATTATCCTAATTACAAGGAAACAAAGGCCTAAACTGTTTCCATCTTACATTGACCATTAACAACCAAAGAAAAAGTCTCTCAGAAGTATTAATTATTAAATTTTCTTTTGAATTTTCACTCTTCCCTACAAATAAGTGGAAATAAGAACCTTGTAGGTTACACCTACAGACTCGTGAACCCCTCCCCCAAAAAACCCAACTCTGCCAAAAGGAAATCACCCGAAAAGCTCAATGAGAAAGGTAAATATGAGATGACAATTCACAACAGTGATTTATTTTTTAAAAGAAAAATCACAACCGTGACTTTTGGATTTACCTTAATATAGCAACAACATTTACTCCTTTTAATATTTTTCTTTTTTACCTTTTCTGCGGTAGACATATAATTGAAGTACCAAATAAAAACTATCCTAGATTTCTTCACTATTTATAAACTGATGTTTCAACTAATAATGGAAATGCCAAATAAAAACTATCCTATGATTTTTTTAGTATTGATAGATTGATGTTTCAATGTTAAACTTGCCGGTACACAATAGAGAACCAACATAATCAAACACAAAATATGAAGTTAAACAACATTACATGATTCCCGAGATGATACAAATATATCTCAATCCAACAGTTCACCCACACAAGTAAGAAAAGATTCTTCTAGTAGAAAATCCCATTATTAAGTGTGTGATAATAAAGTAAATGGAGAAAAATCAGGACACTTAATACAACTGTAGAAATATTAATGTAAACATATTCTGACCAAGGGAACTACATATGAACAACTAGCCTTTTCATACAAATGATTTTCAGGATATCATACCCCTTTTGTTTTTTGCTCTAGTAAATTCCTTTGCTCTTTCAACCTCAGCAGTAGCCTTCTTCAATAAAACTGACTCCTTTTTCTCAAGCATTTCAAGCGTCTGTACAGCATAACCAAAAGTCAAACAGAAGCTATTTAAATTTACTTGATAAATTTTTAACACAGCTAATTAATTCAACAGACACTAAACAGGAATAACTGAAGGTCTTTGGGAAGACTTGAGCACAAGTATGACACGATGCATCTAGAAAAGTATCCATAAGCCACCTGTGTCTTATTGAGACTCACTAAAATGGGCTGAACCTCGTATGCAGAATGATTAACATGAAAAAATATCACCAAACCATACTTATTGCAAATAGACCAAAAAAATGATGAATTTAGACAATGTCCCACAGCTTCCGACTAAAACTTTATTTTGTATCCTTAATTATGATGAGATTCATGTTCAGCTTTACAGGGGAAAGAATACAGGAAACATCATGTTCTACAGTTTTGGGAAGTGACACGATTATAGGACTGCATCAGCCTGTCTACAAACTGAATATGATTTAAAATGTGAAAATTATAAAAGAAAAGCATCTGTTTATCAGAGCACTCTCAATAAAAGAATGGACAAGCTTTAACGCATTTAGACTAAAAGAAATAAATGAACCCTTAACTTTCTTCCCAGATGTTCTGGAAAGAGAAGCCCCTTTATGCAGATTATACATGCTATTAGTTATTCGTCTGACGAAACAGTATTGCCAGTTTCTGTCATAGTTGCCTTGAAACCGGAGATATGACAAACACTCTGCATAAACTCTTCAAAGAAAGACCATAATTTTAATTCAGTAGAATCCATATAATGCCTCCCAACCATGATGTTTTTTCTTTCTCTTTTTCACCATCAGAAAGTTTGGATCCTTATATCACCAACCATGATGTTTTTTCTTTCTCTTTTTCACCATCAGAAAGTTTGGATCCTTGTATCACCAACCATGAATTAGTTGACCCCAAAAAGATATTTCATCAACCAGGCTTCGATCACAAATTCGGATGCTTATATGAATCCTCTATGATGCCTCCCAACTATGAATTAGTTGTCTCAAAAAAGAAAAATAAGTCGACTATCAAACTGACCTTAATTCCAAGTTAGTTGAGATTGGCTATATGAATCCTCTTTATTGATTCCATTACATACATTCCATTCTATAGAAGTAAATTTCAAAGAAAACAGTTAAACAGGATCATACCTCATTTAACTTGTCTAATGTTGCTAGAGCATTTGTTTCTTGTTTGGGTTTTCCAAGTAATCGCTTAAACATTTTCAATTTTGCACAGGAATTGGTTGCAGCAAAAATATTCACAGTTCAACTCACCAAACAATCAATCAACTACTCCTCAATCCCGAATCAATTGGGTCCAAAAAGAACTTCAAAATTATACAATTCCTGCAACAAAAATCGGAAATTTCACACCCATCAGCAAAAATAATCAATCTGAAAGATCAGCAAAATCTTCAAAGTTCTGTCAATCAACTACCCCTCAATCCCCAAATCCACTGGGTCCAACAAAATCTTCAAAATTAATCATGCAAAAAAAAAAAAAAAGCAGAAACTTTCACACCCATTAGCTAAAATAATCAAGCCATAAATGGGTCAGCAAAATCTTCAAAATTCAATCAATCAACTACAATCCATTGAGTCTAACAAAAACTTCAAAATCATACAATTACTGCAACAAAAACTCGAAAATTTCACACCCATTAGCCAAAATAATCAAAATTATACAAGTACTGCAACAAAAAATCGAACTTTCACACCCATTAACTAAAATAATCTATCAACAATACGAGTCAGCAAAATCTCCAGAATTCGATCAATCAACTACCCCTCAACCCCAAATCAATTGGGTCCAACAAAAACTCCAAAATACTCAAAATTACACAATCCCTGAAACAAAAACTCCAAAATTTCACAACCCACTAACTAAAACAATCAATCAACAAAATGGGCATAAAAATCTTGAATTCATATGAAAAAAATCTAATCTTTTTCCCAATCCAACAATTTCTACATTGGCAGTAGAATACATCACCTAACCTGGGAAAAATTTGACGTATTGAAGAGTAAATTGATCAATCGATTGATGATTTTTGTAGAAATTTAATTATTTTTATTTTATTATGGAGATTAAAATATTGGGACTTTTGAAGATTTCTTGTATTTGGAGAAGGAGAAAAGAGTGTAAACCTATAACAGGACGTTGATTAAACTTCTATCACAGACAAATAAGATTTATTTATTTTTTAAAAAGATAGAATTTGTGGTTAAACTAAAAAAAAAAGTAAAATTAATTCGCGTCACGTAAGGTTCATTTCGAGAAAATGCATTTGAAACAAAAACCTCTTGGGTGATTTATAATTTTACATTTTGATATGTGTGTAGTTATATTATAAAAAGATTATATTCTAAATAGGAGTAGGATTTGATATTTGTATAATTCTTTTATTTATTTAAATAGATTTTAGGCTAACTTCACAAAAATTAATTTATTTTGTTTTCTTATTTAACCTGCATATGATCATGAGCTTGATTAATTCAAAATTTAATCGTATAAATTTGATCGGAGGAAAACAAATTCAAAATTAAAGTCTCTTAATAAAAAAGGATCAAAGAAATAGTCTCATTTGTTTGTTGCTGCACATTCACGAATGATTTATAATTTGCCATTAAATTTATTTATTATCACAAAATATATACTTCTTAATTTATATTTTCCTTCACTATTGAGATCATTTCAAATAGAGAAATCACAATATTAAAGGTGTATGATTTGAAATTTCATAAATAGATTAATTTTTATAAACTGTTTCTATTATTTGAGTTTTTTATGCGATGCATTAAAATTTATGAGATGTATTTAATCAGAATATCAAGTTAATATTTTTAACTAATAATGTTTAAAATACATAAAGTCGTAAATATATAAGAAGAAATCAAAGATATTCAATATTTATGTTACATAAAGATAATTTTAACTTTGTATTAAATATATGATCTATCTATTAAGGAGATTCAATATTATCTAATTAGTTATTATTATTCTCATACACATGTTTTTCTCAATATATGTATTTCCTTTTTAATTTTTTTTTTGTTATTGATATTGTATTACTTGAGTCAATCGTCTATCAAATTTAAACTTTTTGTTTTATCTTCACAAAATAAAGTACAATAATTTATCGAAAACTATATATAAAATACACTAAATATATTATTGTCATTGTTATGATCGATAGATCGAATTCCTTCTCGAACAATATCATTTATAAAATATATCAAATATATACAATACTTTTGTCAAACATCACATGCAAAATTCATTATTATTATTGCTATGAATTGGTAGATCAAATACTTTCTCACACAATATCACTTATAAAATATATTAAATATATTATTATAATTATTATCGTCGTTTAAATCAAACCCCTTATAATGCATCTAACTCGATTAACACCCTTATCATGCGTCTAATTCACATATCACCTCTTTATTATGCGTCTAACTCACACGTCACTCACCGAGCTCTTTGTATGAATTGAATATTAAAGAATTTATTCATTATTTATATATATATATATATCACAATAGAAAATATAAAAGAACAAAATAGAAGTAAAAAAATCATAACGAACTTCGTCTTTTTTCTTCATCATCATCTTTGTTTAAGCATCGTAAGATTTCTAGAGATCTCATCGATTGCAGATATCTTTTTCATCCAAATTACCAAAATACATATATATATATTCAAAAGATTCAAAAAAAATTTCAGTTTCGATTTCATATTTTTACGAATTTAAAGCTCAATTTTTTTTTTATTGAATTTTGATGATTTGCAGATCGAACAATGGATTTCATGAAGGTATTCGATCAAACGGTTCGCGAAATGTAACCCCTTTTTCCCTTTTACCCTTTTAATTTCTCGTGTTTTTAATTTCATTTTTGGTGAATAATTTTGCAGATTTTTTTTGAATCTTTGTAAGTTTTATACTGTGTTTTGCAGA
This sequence comes from Solanum pennellii, assembly GCF_001406875.1. NCBI lineage: Eukaryota > Viridiplantae > Streptophyta > Magnoliopsida > Solanales > Solanaceae > Solanum > Solanum pennellii. Next base: position 64,477,533 of record NC_028647.1, on the reverse strand, counting down.
AAGAGGGAGGTTAATTTGAAAGTGTTACAGGTTCCAGAGATCGAGCAGAAGGTAAAAAAAGCTTAGAAATTTATTATGTCAGCTTTCAGTTTTTTTTTTAGTTTTTTTTATTTTATAGCATGTATTGTTGTAGTCTAGTCTTGTAGATTACTAGGTTGTTCAGACTGTTGAATGCGTGTTTGATACTTCAAAAGTAGTGGATTTTGGACTTTGGAGAATTCAAAACGGGTGTGGTAACAATTTTGAAGGTCTGAGCAACATAGTTGTAGAATACACATTTGCCGCATAAATTAAGAATTTTTTCCAGGATTTTAAGTCGTTGAGCGTGAAGGATCCATGTACCAACAAAAACATAGGTGGTGTAATTCCACGAATGGGGTCTGGTTAGTATCCGTGCACCCACCATTAAAAAAGGTAGCATGTGTCTTACAGATGAAAGAAGAATGGAAGCAGGGTGCATGACATATATTTGTTTATATAAGCCCATTAGCTAATTCTACTACTCGAAACCTTGATGTATAGGTCAAACGGGGACAACTTTACTTTGATCTACGGTTAACTTTCTAGTTTCAAAAGAAAAAATTCCGGAAAAGAGGAAAAGGAAGGGAAAAATCAAGTTTTTGTTTTCCCACTAATCGGCTCAAGTTAACCACATTGACTGATTACTGATCTTAGGATTTTCATCCTATGCTCTTTATCTCCTATCCCCTTCGTGATCTGATTAAAATGTAATATTTGTTATTTGAATAGGTATTGGATGCTACGGATGACGAACCTTGGGGCCCCCATGGTACTGCATTGGCTGATATAGCTCAGGCCACAAAAAAATTGTACGACCTCAACGATAAAGTTGCTAATTCTTATGAATTTTGGTATTTGTTCTCATCACAAAGGTAAATTTGTTGAATTGTCGATTACTGGTGCATTCTGCAGCTCTGAGTGTCAGATGGTTATGAATGTCTTGTGGTCAAGATTGCCTGAAACAGGGAAGAACTGGCGTTATGTCTATAAGGTGTGTATTATGCCTTTTTATGGTATCAAGTTCTTGTAGTTAAGTGAATGCAAAATCAAGGAACTGTAGAAAATAGTAGAAAAATTTAAAAGTCAAGCTTCTGGTGGTCAATTTTGTTTTACATTTAGTTTCCTTTCTATACATTTTGTATCTTAAATCATATCTAAGGTCTAATAGTTGTGAAATGATTTTGTTACCAGTCGTTGTCTGTTATAGAGTATTTGGTGGCACATGGATCTGAACGCGCAGTTGATGAGATTGTAGAACATACCTATCAGATCTCAGTACGTACTTTTGTTTCATATGTTAAATTTCTTTGTCAGTGACAGTTGTTTCATAGTCATACTAAAAAGAGTTTGGTCTTTAGCCTCCTTATCGTGTATTTACATGTTTTCCTGTTTCCTTTTGCTACTCAAGTCTCTCGCAAGTTTCGAGTATGTTGAACCCAATGGAAAAGATATGGGAATTAATGTGAGGAAAAAAGCAGAAAACATTGTGGCACTATTGAATAACAAGGAAAAGATACAAGAGGTTAGAGAAAAAGCTTCTGCAAATCGCGACAAGTAAGGAAATGCTTTAGTGTCTGACTTTGCTTTAGATTACTTAAGATCCCCTCGTAACTAATAGCATGTTTGCACGATCATGATGAAAATGCTACCTTTTAGGTACTTTGGACTGTCATCTTCCGGAGTAACATTTAAGTCAAGCTCTTCCTCTTTTAGTAGCAGTGGCAACTTTCAGAGTAGTGATCGCTATGGAGGTTTTGGAAATAAAAATGATGGAAATTCATTCAAGGATAGTTACAAGGAAAAGGATCGGTATGGTGAAGATAAGGTTGACCGAAGTACTTTTAAATCAAAAAAGGGGTCATCTCATTATGGCAGGTCTGTATGATTTGTTTTTTCTACTATGCTTCACTTTATCCTTTCTATTTTATTGAACTCTTTGATTCTTAACCATGCACTGTTGGTCGAGAAACTCATGTGATTCATATTTGGTGTTTGTGGTATGGGTTTTTTAACTATTGCTTTCCTTATTGTTGCTAACGGCTCGTAATGTACTGATGCATAACCATCCAATTGCCAGTTATTTTGAAACTTTGCAGAAGATGAAGAGATATTTATGCCTAGAAAAAGGGTCAATAAGTTCTTTTTCTTTCATATATCTGACCAGTAAATAGAAGGGCCAACATGCTTGCAACTGAGGTTCTTTTGTTACCGTCTTTCCTCCTTTCTCATTTCATCCCCACCGCATAACTTTCCTCTCCAAAGCAAGTTTCAATTTAGGCTTCAATTGCCTCAACCAGGATCATCTTAGATGAGTATGACATGGTTATTTGCACTATATATGGACCATACAACTGCACTAAATCCTTCTTAGAAATTTAAAATATCCCTCAGTTACTCATACCTGAATGATATATCATAGTTTAAGAATTCTTTTTTGTAATTTTGGTCATCTTTTTCTCCATAATCAGAAAGGAGATTGTAATTGATAAAGAACTGCTGAAAATCTTCCATAAAGAGGCAACTGCATTTGGATTGTTCTTGTTTCGAATCTCGTAGCTCTGTTGACCACCTTTAGGATTGGTATATGCAGGTTAATGGGTTTTTAGGCTGCTGTGTCTGAAGAGAGTGATGTAGAGTGTAGACTAGAGGAAATAGAGTGTGCTGTTGTCTAGTTTCTATTGACTGAGAAGTGTAAGAATGCATAGAAGAGCGAGAGAGATGTGAGAAGAGACAAAAGAGAGAAGAAAAGGTAACTGGAATAAAGAGTTGTATTAGTTATTTTGATGTGATAGAGAGAAACTCGTCTCTTTTTCAACATTGGTTCTCTTCTCAATTGGGTCTTCAATTTTCTGAATAGTTGTCTGCACAGTCTGCTCCATGCATTCTTTTGGGCCTCAATTGTTGTTTGGTTCTCCCTCCGACATGTTTAGACAGCTTATATGTACCAGTTCCAACTTTATTTTTTCTTCTTCATTGCTTTCAAATCAACTAAAGTTTAAGTGACTATCATCACATACAACGGTTTGTATTGTTGCATTTCAACCTCATTATATCTCCCTTTTCTTGAATTTGAGAATATTTTGCAGCAATGTGCAAGGCACTGCTTCAGCTAGTGGATCAAAGACCGCAAAGAGAGTAGGTAAACCTGATAAAGCTTGTTCTAGTCCTTCACAGAGCGCAGCTGCATCTTCAAGTAAATATGAGGAAGATTTTGATGATTTTGATCCTCGAGGGACTTCAAGTACTAGTAAGTATCTTTATATCAATCTTTAACATTTGCAATTCTAGTCTATGTTTTCCAGTAGGCCCTCACTTTCCAGGTCCACATCATGTTTTACATTAAAAGGTAAAATGTCACTAAAGTTCTGCATACAAAGGCGAAGTGACACTTTTACAGACTGGATGGTTTGGGCCAAAAGATAAGGTCTCATGAGCAGAAGTGGAAGAATTTTCTTTCAAAAGCTTAGGTTCTTTCCAAGGAGGAAACCAAGTCAATTGTAAAAAGATGTTGGCCTTGTGATGCCTTAGAAAAGGAAAAATAGATGTGGCCTGGACCTGGACCACAAGATTCTAAAGCAGTTAATTGGTTATGAAAGCGAAATACAAGGATTCTTTCCTTTCTGTTTCATAGAGAAGACGTTCATCTTTAAATCAATTCTTTATCTGGTTGAGGAGGTGTGTCAAATACGTTGGATGGTCCAAACATGCGGGGGTGGGGATGGGGTGCTGTTGACAGGAATTTCTGACTTGCAAAGTTGAGAAAATATGTGTCTGAAAGTAAGACATGGAGGTTTTAAAACTTTGTGTGTCGCTGGAACTTATTTTCCTTTTTTAAGGAAATGACTTGCGATATAAAGGAAAATAAGTCAGTTCTCCAACTACTTGGGATCAAACAAAAAAAAGGACATCCTAAAACATTTCAAAGAAATGAAAGATAAACAGAGCGACATATTTCATTGTGGTCAGTCCTCATGATTTCATGTCGCTTCTTTATATATGCTTTATGAGGTAGCTTTAAGATGATATTTTACTGCTCAAGTCACAGCATCAAATTTCCTTGTGCAAGTGTTTTAGTTTTAGTTTGAGATGGGCGTAGTTTATTTTATTTTTTATATTTATACCCTCTTCTGCCCGCATCCTCGCCTTTTTGTATTTGTTCATGTTCTCAGCCGTTGCTTGTGTGATTAGGGGTTCCGCAATTATGTCTTTCTTTAATCGACCAGTCTCTGATTGATTATTTTGGTTCTTTTGACTGCCTGTAAAAGCTTTTTTAAGGACTTGATTTACTGAAAATGGAAAGAAAGCCTAAGGATCTTGAAAATTTGTTCACAGCCTTCCATGAATTCGCATGGGGCAATTCCTAAGCAACTGTTTTATTTGGGGGGGGGGGAGGGGGGGGG
>NC_028647.1:64309520-64472546 GCF_001406875.1 Solanum pennellii | reverse complement strand
GGGGGGGGGGGGGGGGGCTTCTATTGTTTCTGGATTGTGGTGCAGTTGTTTCTTTGCAATTAACTACTTCTTTCACTGTCAAGCAGAGCCTTCTACAGGAAACTCTGGCCAAGTAGATCTATTTGGGCAAAATTTGATGGGTGACCTCTTGGATGCACCAACACCTGTTCCAGCTGATAATTCTTCTGTCACCAGTCATCCATCGGAGGTTGATTTATTTGCTGACGCCAATTTTGTGTCTGTGAAACCAGAGTCTAAGGTGGGGGTAACCTTTTGTCTCCTGTTCAGGCTTCCTTGCAATTTTTACTTTTTGTTTGTTAGTTATAAATTGACTATCTGTTCTTTTCTGCAGATAAGTGTAGATCTGTTTGCTTCCCAGCCTTCCTCTTCACCTGTAGCTTCTTCAACAATGGATTTTTTTGCTGCACCAGAACCTGTTGCTCGGCCTGATGTCAGATCTCCAAAACCAGTCCAGATAAATACTACTATGGTCGATCCATTTGCTACAGTTCCACTAAATAACTTCGACAGTTCTGATCCTTTTGGTGCATTTGTTTCTCCTGCTGATCCTATATCAGTACCCAATGCAAGTGCCACCAGTGGTGGGAATCAGCAGACTCCTACCAAATTAGACAAATCTCCTCTCGAAACAAAGCCCTCATCAAAGAAGGATAATTTTCAAGTCAGCTCCGGAATATGGGCTGATTCATTGAGCCGTGGACTCATTGATCTGAATATTGCTGCACGTAAGTTTCTCTACGACTATACATAGTATGCTTAGAGAACCAGGCAATAGTTATTGTATAGATGATTGTACTTACCATTCTGTTTCCCCTGCAGCTACAAAGGTCAACCTTGCAGATGTAGGCATCATGGGTGGATTGACCGATGGATCGGATGGGAAAGAAAAAGGGCCAACCACATTTTACATGGGTAGAGCTATGGGTCAAGGAACCAAACTTGGCCAATCCGGGTTCACATCCACAGCAACTGGTGCAGATGACTTTTTTTCAAGTCATCAAAACTATCAATTTGGCAACTACCAGAAGTGACTTTTCGTTACTACAACTGATATTCCTTCTCCCCAGCTTCCTCTCAGTATTCATTTGTCAATTTCACAGCTATACAAGTTAGGAAAGTGATCAATGTTGTGTTAATACCAGGCCACTAATTCATACTTCATGCAACTATAATGCAGAAATATTCTTGTACTTGACCTTATGAATCATGTCATAGGCATTTCCCATTTATATAAAATAGATGTCACTAAATTCTTAAGTTACATAGTTTTATTTTTGTATATGCTTGTCTACACTAGCTGATTACTATTCTGATTCTTGGTGATCCAATCAGAAGATCACCAAATTGCTACTTAATGGTTTCATGCCAATGTTTCAAAAATCTAATGGTAAATGTAGACCTCCAAGGAGTGAGGTGGGATGGTTGGAATTCCACTAGAGATCTCGAGTTAGAGTCTTGAAAATAATAAATATTCTTGTAAGCCCTTAGTGGCCTGCATGAATTTGTTAAGCAGAAAAAGAGTCTATCAAGGTAGAGTAGTTTGTCATTCTTCCAGTTTCTCAAGACCAAGGAGCTGATGTAGAACAAATCATCCAAATATATAATGAGTTTAGAATTACAACATCAAAAATTAGCCACCCTCACACTTTAATAGAGCCAAGGGTCTTTCGGAAACAGTCTCTCTACCTCCACTTGGTAGTAGAAAGGTTTGTGTAAACGCTACCCTTCCCAAACCCCACTTGGTGGGATTTTACGGGGTATTATGTTGTTGTTCACCCTTTAAAAGAGGGATGCTACGAAGTGGCTCGCCAACTGAGTTAGAATTCCAAGTACAACAATACAGTCAAAAAGGTAACAAAAAATAGACCAATAAACTCATCATTTTGGATGAAGTACATGGCCACATTCACAATCCAGTAAGAACTACCTATGGATGAAAGAAATCTGAGTCAATACTGTTTTCTCTCTTCTTGTATGGACTGAAAAATCCGAGCAACAGATTCTGTAGCTGATCGGGCATTGTGAGGTATAGCTTTGATTGCTCGGGCAGGGCGTTCAGGAAAATGAGGCTGAGGCCGAAGAATGGGATTGTCAACAGCTGGAGAAGTTGGGAAGTGATGAAATGCACTTCTTCCTCTTGTGGAGTTGCCCATGTCTACTGCACGAGTTGATTCACTCGGACTACCTGCTGTGCTGGCGTGCAACTCAGAATCTCTAGAGGGGTACAATCTCACAACTTCTGGTAAGGTTCCATCACTCTCACTCCCAACATTACTTGAATTCTGGTGTTGAATGTTAAAACTAGCTCTCCCTCCTGATAACTGACCTTTAGAATGCGATGCCACAACCTGGTTCGATTGATATTGAGTTGGAGATGGGATTGCTGGATTCGTTACTGGCATGCCAAAGGGATGAAAGTAGCCATGACCAGTCGGAGGCGCAAAGGGAAGTCCATATGCTGAAGCTAAAAAGTTTCCCGTCATTGGAGTCGACCCTGGGGGTCCACAACCTCCATATACTGGACTCATGACTGCAGGTCCAGAGTGTGGCTTGTACACGAGTCCTTCAGAAGGAGACATCATGGGTATCAACCATTGATGCCCCGGAGGTTGATTGAAGTACCAAGGACTCATAAGGGAATCATGTTTTACAGGTGTTGGTAGTTGTTTTTCTGAAAGTGGATTGCAGCTAGAAGGTTGGCGTACTGAAGAAAGAGATGTCTTTCCTACATCATTTTCAGCATTACACTCCATCCTACCTTTAGGTTTCTCTGAATCATTATTGGGACGCGAAACAATTTCAGGTGCTTTGACACTATGCTCCAAACAAACTCTTTTAGCAGACAACCTCTTTAAAGGTTTGCCTAAATACGCATTATCTTCGAGATTCAGATTTGGCGAACCAGCTATCAGTTTCTGGACCTATTGAGCAACAACCGGAAAAATTTGAGCAAAATGCCAAGTCCAACAAAAGACGAGGAATGTTAATCTCAGTGCTGATACAGGATGCGACTCAGCCTCTACAGCTATCTTACCTTGAGTAGTCGATGCAACTCAAATACTTGAAGTGCAAGCGTTCTCTGCTGGCTGTACCAGAAAAATAGGGACGGAATCAAGATAACACATGGCATATAAAAAAAGATTAGCTTTAAACTTTATACATCTGAAATATTAATACATAATATAAGTAATAAAAGACTAATATATAGTTGAAAATCAGCTGGAAGAAAGAGAACCACCAAGTTGACCTACAGATAACAACAAGAACTCAAGAAATGATCACATGAGATGGGTAAATGATTATGTACGCTCATGCAAAGACCGGTCAGAGTCCATCATGATGCTTGAAGAAAAGTGTCTCTACGGGCAAATAGGCAACCAATAGTTAAATGACTGGTGAGTAACTGAGTCTCCCTTATAACTGAAATGTGGAGGAAAAGTAGGGGCCAGTCTCGTTCTTCATTTTTCTTTCTAAGAACCTGTAATATTGAATATTGGAAATCAAACGGATTAAGATGCAACGTAATGGACATTGAGAATTCATAAAGCTGAGACAAATAGCTTGAATTGAGTTGTAGCTGTTTATATGCTTAAAGACAGTTTCTTTGTTGCATGAATTTCCCGGGTACATGTTAAATCTGAGTTTGAGGTCAGGGAAATGAGATTTGCATTCTACACTCTAAACTCATCCAACAATTGTCTACAACCCAGGAAACCAGCAAAAAAAAAGGCCCAAGAGATAAGTCAACGATGAGTCAAACTAATCCAGTGGTGACAGCTCACCATGAAACTATAATACATGTCTTAATGGTTTCCACAATGCATAAGTGAGTGTGAATAAGTTCTGAATTAACGGACGCTACACGCATGATCCAAACTGTGAGAACCATCAGGCTGCACTAAGAGGTCCAACCTGCTTTATGCCATACCTCAAATCCTACTATTCACACATAATTTGTCTAGAAGAATTCGTCAGTTGATAATTGCATGAACAGGAACAAAGAATCACAACACATGAAAGGCATCACACTACCTTAACTCAGTACAGGACCATATACTCATAGAATACCAAGACTACTACCATTTTAAGTAGAATTATATACAAGTACCATACCACTCTAAAGAGTCATTGTCCTTGGTGCTTAAGAAAAACTGAAAGCTATCACAATCACATTGAATAGCAATAACAAGTCAACTCTAGATTGCTAAAACTCACAAAAATTAACCTAAGCAAACAGAAAGCAGGGTTAGCAATACAAAATTGTTAGATCGAACTGACCTACAAAGCCTATCAGCGCTAGAGGGAAGATGGAGTACACTATAGAGTGCTAGTTACCATGTTATTACAAGTTGTTTCTTTTTGTATTCAAATGGCAAAGTTCACAAATGATTTTGACAATCATCCAAGTAAGTGGTCGTTCAACATGCTTCAAATGGTAAAGACTAAGCCACGTAATGAAAGGATCTTCAAGGCACATTGTTTAACAAAGTTTTTGGCATACAAGAAAGTGCAGTTGAGATGTAATTTTGTGTAGAACTGACTAGACCACAAATACATCATAGGTCTCATTGAAATAATTTGTAAGTACATTTGTAGGTTATGAATGGTTATACTTATACACATGTATTGAGAAAAAAAAGGTAACTTTTTAAACTAACAAGCACACGCTGGTGCTAATTGGCTGCAGAAATATTAGAGGAGCATATCCTTGATTTTAATAAAAACAAAACCATGAGGAGACACAAAAGCGACAATCTTTCCTTTCACTGTACAAGTCATGATCTGATGCACTTTAAAGTACATCATCTGCAAGAAAAGTTAGGTTCAAAATAAAGCCAACTTAAAACATACATGGATACCATCAGCCAAAGAGAATGATAGGGATCATCTTTGCACAATGTGATAAGAAAATGAAGATGTCAAGCTCAAACAATCAATCAAAGCTATCACCAAGAAACCAGACTTACTTGGCAATAGCTCGTCTTGCTTTCCAGAAATGTTTTTGTCCAATCATTCTAACAACATTATCAGGAGATATGTCCATTTCAGATACATACTCGACCATGGAAGTCTCTGATAGTTCATCACTGTGGGCCATTTCTCCTGTTTGTGATGATTTACAGGTCTTGTCTTCCTGGGAGTCTGTATCATTAATAAGGTTATTAATTTTACCCGCTCTTATGATGATAAATCATTCAAATGGAAAGAAGATTACCATTATCGACATCTATGAAAGATCCGGAAAAGACAGTGCAATCAACTTGACAATCAGATCTGAATTCCAACTGTACTATATTGGTCTTATGTGATTCACCAAAGGTATTAACAAGATTCTCTCTCGGTTTGACACGGGAGAGTTGATCAGTCCGCTTCAAAGTACCGTCTCGCTTATCTATATCTGAGGTACCTTTAGAATAGTCCTCTGTGTTTACTGCACGCTCCTTGGAGTTACCAAAAGTGGGAACTCTAAAATCTTCCTTTTCTGTCTGCCTTTTAGACTTAACTTCCCGCAATGGAGTATTTGAACCAGAACCCCGTCCATATGGCTTCTCAACTGGATGTCTTAATGCAGGAACTTGTCTAGAGAAAAATACACCTCTTTCGTGTTCATTCTCCTACACAATTTTCTGAACTCAGATATAACAAACTCAAAAACTGCAAAACTTACTATCCACAACAAGAACATTGACATACCCAGTATATTCACACAAGTGGGGTCAACATCAAGAAAACTTGAAACCAGCCACAGGGAGTACCACAAGGAGCAAGAAAGGGAGGACGTGGAAATGACATATTCAATGTGGATTATGCATCAAGTTAGATAAAAAGGCCTACAAGAAAAGGGAACACATTGACATAGTTGAATATTATCCTCCTAGAGCTTATAAGTGAAGAATTTGGGAAGTAGTTATAATTCTTGGTAACGAAGAAAAATTCCAATGTAAGAAGCCATACTCAAATGGCCAAATCCAACGGAGACAAAATCACTAGGTGAATTTTCCCCCATTATTCCAAGGTAGTGGACAGAGACACTAGGTAGTTGTGTTAGTGGGATGTAGTAGGAACCTTATGGAATTAGCTGAGGCAAGCACAAGCTAGCCCCGATATGGCAGTTACTAAAACAAAAGAAAATATGGAAATTCAAGCAAAAGGCTGAGTTAAATCCATAGGCAACTTTTAGAATATATCTACTATGAAGTAAAATACAATTATCTGAACTTGGATTACCTGGCTTGGGTGAGGAAGGACCAAATCTGCACTGTTACTACTGTTATGAGGCAAATCACCAGGGTTGTATCGTTGGGAAGGGATACTCAGTTGTTCATAAAGAGCCATCTTGTTCCTTGGAGGTGCTCTTGGACCTCCTTTTTCTGTATCATTAACATGAAGCCTTGGAAACATAGGCCCCATAACTTTCTCTTCACCTGTACCTCTTTTCATCTTCCTCTACCTCAGTAGTTAGCCTCCAAAACTCACGAATAATGGTTCCACCCCTCTACCCTTCTCCACTTACTCCTCTCCTATTCGAAACTCGGGAATAACAGACCCATCCCTCTACCCTTCTCCACTTACCCCTCTTCTAGTCTTTTAACAGATACATCAAAGCACCTTTTAAAATGACATTAGTGTATAGACCAGCTTACACACACACCTCAACTATTTCACGGGATACCTACTACCTCCCACAGCCACAAACACAACAAAGTACTAGTTAACACTGACTAATTCAAGAATCCCCCATGAACAACCTTCAACCACTCAAGTAATCACAAATTCAAAACCCCAGATATCATACTCAACCCATTATCTCCAGTGAGTTGCAAATTCAGATTCCACAAGCAAAAACACAAAAAAAAATTGGAAGTTTATATGTAAAAATCTGATCTTTTACCACAAACTCCCCATAACTCCTCAAAACTAATCAAATTCACTTGAGAAAACAATAAAATCCACTGACCCATATATCAAAATCAATTCTTTACCTCAAATCAAGCCCTTTCAGAAGTACCCCAAAAGCAAAAAGACACAAACTTTGCTTTGCACAAGAAGAAAGCCTCCACCTCAACAGTACAATGATGAACAAAAAGCTAATTTAGGGAATCAACAGGGAAGGAGAAAAGAACAAGAAATGATTCTTATAAATGGGAAAAGGGGTTATGGATTCTTAAAAGGGTAAAGATCCAGAGGCTTGAGTTGAAGCCTCAAAGGGAGAGAAACCAAAAAAGTTTGACCATGGACCCATAATAGACAGACAGAACATAACAAATAGTTCTATCACAATTTCTTTTTAAGAAAATATCATCTTTCTTATTCAATTTTTCGATATCTATCTCAAAACCTAACTAATTTAAATTCACAACACACAGATAATAGAGCAATACTATTCAAAGAAGCACTCATATCAAATTTTTATACTCAAAACTCTAAAAATCTCTGATCAAAGAACGAGTAACTTCATCTACTATATCACGCCTTCGAATTAAATATTAATGTTTGGAACATTGATTGAGGTTCCTTCAATTTTTTTATACCATATGGCCAATAATAAACCAAGAATTGTGTCACTTTTAATAAGCAAAAATTTGATAGGCTGACAAAATTTTGATGTTAGGTAAAAGACTCTATATTTAATTGACTACTTGTGTTATCCACAAAATCTCAACCATTTGAACTTTTGAAGATCTTCAAAATCTATTCTTTTTTCATCCTGACATAAAGCTTAGCTCAAATTACTATTACCAACTTCTTTCTTTTTTAATAATCGAACCTCAAAACAAATATTATTAAATATAGTGTAAAGGATATTTAGCTCCAATTACTATTATCAATATTTTGAAGTCACATAACTTCAAAACGAATATCAAATATTATATAAAAGATATTTATCATAAAAATAAATTTAAAGATCGTACTCTTCATAATATTAATGTGATCTAACAATGATATTTAGTTTTTAATTAATTAAAATGACAATTTTATCCTCTCTTATTTTTTAAAACAATCTTCACAAATCTAATGAATTATATACCATTACATTATTTGACTACCTATATTTTATACTAAATATGCTTAGTCAAATATTACATAAGACTAAAATTAAATTTATTAGCATTTGAAACCTCATTTTTTTAATAATACTCAGATTCTCAATAAACATCTTTATCATATGATCAAATTGTCATCTTTATAGAAATCATTAAATAAACATATTAATTATCATTCATACCATTAAGTAAAAGTTTGAAATATAACAAAAACAAACACACTTGGTAGTTTAAGATAATCTTACTGACTAAATACAAAACTACAAATTAGTGAAACTATATTTATAATCAAGATTTGACAATATAAAACAATTTTCAAGGACACAATGGATTTCTTCCTGGACCTCCAAAGTGAAATTCAGGTTCTTCAATATAATCACCCATATATTGAGTTTTATAACAATCATATTCTTGTGAATAAGCATCAATATATTGTGGAAATCTCAACTCCATTGAATTATCAAGAATTCTCATATTCTTCATAAATCCAGTATTTTCAGATATGTAAACTGGAAAAGCTCCACTTCCCATTTGTGTTTTTGTGTGAGGATGTTTTCCTACATTTTTACTATAAACTTCACCACCCCATTGAACTGTTTGTGCATGGACTCCTAGTCCACCTTCAAATATCTTTGATGGCCAATATCCTATGTTGATGGATCCTCCATATTGTAACCACCAATTGCTACTATTTAAATCCTATAAAAATGAGAAAATATTATAATAACATCACCAATAACAACAACATATTCAGTATAATCTCACAAGTAAAACCTGAGCAATAACAACAATATATTCAGTATAATCTCACAAGTAAAACCTGAGCAATATCAACAATATATTCAGTATAATCTCATAAGTAAAACCTGAGCAATATCAACAACATATTAAGTAAAATTTTACAAGTAAAACCTGAGCAATAACAACAACATATTCAGTATAATCTCACAAGTAAAACCTGAGCAATATCAACAACATATTCAGTAAAATGTCACAAGTAAAACCTGAGCAATATCAACAACATATTCAATAAAATCTCACAAGTAAAACCTAAGCAATAACAAAAACATATTCAGTGTAATCTCACAAGTAAAACCTGAGCAATAACAACATATTCAGTATAATCTCACAAGTAAAACCTGAGCAATAACAAAAACATATTCAGTATAATCTCACAAGTAAAATCTGAGCAATATCAACAACATATTAAGTATAACCTCACAAGTAAAACCTGAGCACTATCAACAACATATTCAGCAAAATCTCAAAAGTAAAACCTGAGCAATAACAACAACATATTCAGTATAATCTCACAAGTAAAACCTGAGCAATAACAACAACCTATTCAGTATAATCTCACAAGTAAAACCTGAGCAATATCAACAACATATTAAGTATAATCTCACAAGTAAAACCTGAGCAATATCAACAACATATTAAGTAAAATCTCAAAAGTAAAACCTGAGCAATAACAACATATTCAGTATAATCTCACAAGTAAAACCTGAGATTCTGAGGAACATGATGTGGACACAACCTTGTTTCTACCTTATAAAGGTAAAACGATTGTTTTCGATAGACAAATTACACCGTTATGTCATCTTTTAACTGTTATAATAGGTAAATTATCTTATTTTCAAGATTATAAATTACTAGTAAGAGTGTAAGTATATGTGATTTGTTAGTGTATAGATTCTTATCGCATTAGATTAAGTCGACTTATAAAGATATCTAGGTAACTCTTCGTAACAAACCTAAGTTACATGAAAATTAGAAAAATAAAGGAATAAATAACCTATTATGACCGATTAAATTATACTGATAAAAATAATAAAATATGCATGATGATAATTAATTACTAACCTTGAAGATAAAAACACTAATTGAATATGGAAGACCATTTTGAGTTGATATTGGATATATAGCAGCACCAAGTGCTATCTCATGGCTTGTTTGTACAAAACCAGGACAAGTTAAATCAAAACATCCTGTTTCTCTAGAGCCATCATTCTATTTTTAAATTCAAAAATATCAAACAAAAGTTCATATTAGTACATGATTTAACTAATTATATGAATTAATTAGGGATAATGGTCCGAAAAATATCTCAAGATCGAATTTGTTGTTGCGATACTAATCTTTCATAAAGACCTATTACCTTCCTGAAATATTTAATAGTGTATTTTTTACCCATTGAACAATTTAATATTTATAATTTTGCATTATTTTTTATGTTCATGTAGGCAAATATATATGTTTAAAATACGATATCAAAATAGTCCAGGGAGGTAATAGGTCCTCATGAAAGTTTAGTATTGCAACAACTAATTCGATCAAAATTGAGGTATTTTTTAGATCTTTATCCCAATTAATTAAAATTAAAAAAAAACACACATTCTCAAATTTAATATGTTATAACATGTTACATAATTTTTTCTGTTTTTTTTTTTTGTTATTTTATTACAATGGACGATAACTTATATTGTGATACTTTGTTAATATAGTAAAAAATTTAAATATACTTACAGTCCAATAAGTGAAAAATCTTGTCTGTCTATCACCATATACCCTTGGATTTACCTAAAATGTTAGAAATCAAATATTAATTAGTAATATGTTACTACTTAGTAGTAATAAAAATATATGATATATCAGACTTTTTTTATAACAACATTTCATTGTAAGTAATATTATAAATAACATCATGATATTATACCTAGTCAAAAATATCTTTTTTTAGACTAGTAATATTGTTATAAAGATCGGCAAAATGCATAAGTATCCCCTATTGCTCGAAATTACAGTATACATTTATACTATACTAAGGTCCTATTACCCCTTGAACTTATTTTGTAAATAATTTTCGACCCCTTTTCGACCTACGTGTGGCACTAGATTGAAAAAAATATCAACACACGCTGAGCCCACAAGATAGTGCTCCGTAGGTCGAAAAGGGGTAGAAAGTTATTTATAAAATAAATTCAGGGGGTAATAGGACCTTAGTATAGTATAAGTGTGTTTTTAAGATTTCGAATATAAATTGAGGAGGATTACTTGTGCATTTTCCCAAAAAAATTACGCTAATTATTCATCATTAAATTAATAAAAGTATATACTAACAGCCCATCCAGCTTCAATGTCTTGATAATCATTATAAGCTCCACTCATAAGAGCAAGTCTAGAAGTACTGTATTCATCATCTTCTTCAACATGAGGATTCCAAGTTTTCATATCTGTTTTTCCTCCCATATATCTAAGTCCTTCAGTATGCAATATAGCCAACTTCATAAAAAAAAAATAGGGTTAAAAGTATTATACATTTACACTATTAAAATAATTTCCAACTCGGTATCAAAGTTATGATCGATATTTTCACTAGCATCAAGATATTGTCATTATCATCGATACATTATACAGTTACTGATTAAACTATATTGCTAAAAAAATGGGAAAATGTATTAGTATCCCCAACTTATACCTGAAATTTTAGAGACACATTTATATTACCCCTGAACTTATTTTATAAATAATTTTCTATCCCTTTTCGGTCTACGTAGCACTAGCTTGAAAAAAAGTGTCAACACGTGTTGGATCCACAAGATAGTGTCACATAGACCGAAAAGGGGTAGAAAATTATTTATAAAATAAGTTCAGGAGATAATAGAAACTTAGTATAGTATAAGTGTGTCTCTGAGATTTCATCGCTAAAAAAAATCATATACACATTTTGGGAAACTTACTGAGTGATTTTTTTGTGCAAGGTTGATATCCTCCTTGATCCTCAATCTTCTATCAAGATGAAAAAAATTAGGTTTTCTTATATGATCCTTTTTGTAATTATTTTGTGTTCTTCTAATTGGAATTGTCCCTTTTGGACAACTTCCACTTTTATGCCATGTTTGTGTTGTCACATATTTGTATGATTTTTCTTGGTCATTTGTTTTTGTAAGCTTCATCATTGTATTATAGCTTGGTGTCATCTGTCGTAAAAAAATATAAAGAAGTAAATATACAAAAATAAATTAAATTTAATATATCTCTAACGATGGGCGGAATAGGGGTTCAAAAGTATAGCTTGAATTATTTTTATAGGTTTAACTTGCATACATTGACGATATAATTTTTTTGCTATATCGATATCGATATATGTTAACTTGTAATAGTAGATATAACACAATTTATTTTTATATTACTAGCTATTCTTATAAATAGTTACATGTAATTGTCATATACTTGATCTGATCATGAATTTTTTTGATAAAAGAAATCAACGTATACAAATTAATTAGGGAAACTTACATAAATATACTATAATAAAAAAATATTTATCATTTATAGTAATAATATTTTTTTTTCACTTGTTCACTTTTAATTCATTTATAATACAAGTTTAATACATATTACAAAAAATAATTTATTATTCACATATAATACAATTTTTAATGATGAAAAATATATTTATCAGACATTTTAATACACTTATAATACAATGTGACAATTTTTTACCAAACAAACATGATATATTTCAAAAAACAATTATAATTCGTATATATTGCATACATAATTCACTTTTAATACATATTACAGATTTAACAAAGCATTGCTATAAATGGTAATAAACAAAAAGTATCGCTAAAATCAAGTAATTATTTTTTAAAATGTATTAATTTATGTAATTTTTCTAATTAATTAATTAATTATGTTTTTTATAATTATTAATGTAAATTAATTTAAATTGAATAAACCTGAATTTTGTGATTCTTCAAGGCAGGATGATACAAAGCTGGCTGCTTGAAAATATCAACACAATCAATAACATCTCCATCTTCACTCTAACAAAAAAAAAGTGTAAATAAAGAAAAAAAAAATCAAATAATTCACTTAATGTATAGAACATTACTATATTTGATAACAAATTACAATAATGTAAAAATTGTAATATGGTATCTATAGAAGACAAAAACTTATATAATGTTAATACTATATAGTATATACTAATGAGCAAGTTATATAGTGAAATAACATCAGGATTATAGTGAGATGGATAATAATTTTTTATTTTTAATCAAAAGTCTCGAGTTTAAACCTTTGGTAAGAAAGAAATTCTAACGGAACGATTTCATTTACAAATTCAACTTATCAGGAGTCATACTAATATCGGACATCGGATGGACAGGAACGATTCCATTTATAAACTCTAACTTATCAGAAATAATACTAATATCGGACATTGGATGGAACCGTAAATGAAAGAAAATGATAATATATGTTTGTTTTTGTAATATAATAATGTTCATAATTCATAAAGATATAGACATACCTGGATGCTTTTAATAACAAGACCATTTTCTCCTAAGGCAAATGTTGCAAAAGCTATTAATTCCAATAACAATATAACTATCAATTTAAATGACATTTTTTCAGAAAAAAAAAAACTTAAAGATCTTTGAATAATTTTAATGATTTTATATATGATATAAAGTTTATCTCTCTCTATATATAAGTGTTGATGTTTCATGAATAACGTCATGTTTAAAACTAACCTCTATATAGATTTTCATGACTTACCTACCATACTAATTTCTAACACCATTTATAATGCATTTGGTTTTTTTTAATTCATTTTTGTTTTAATTTATTACTTGTTTTTATAGTTTTGCATTATCTTCGACATTTTTATAGAGTCTCAGTTGATTTGAATTTCTACAGTGTAAAGTCCATTTAAGGGAAACACTTCTTATTGAGAACTTTTTCATATCTAAGAATCGAATAAAGATAAATCATTTGTTAAGGATATTAAAAGGTCACGCTATATATTCATTCCATCACAAATTCTGATGATCGTTTGAGATTTTTTTTAAAAAAAATAATCTTTCCGAAGTTAATTTAAACACCATTAATAGTCATTAAAGCTTGTAAAAAATGAATTATCCCAAAGAATGAAAATCTCACCCATCCTACTTCATATTCACTCAACATTACAATTTTGGGGAAGAAGAAAACATAATTGGAAAAAAAGTAATGGGGGAAATGTCAAAATGTGAGAGGGTCAAGATAAAAATTCGAAAATTTAGAATTTAATTTTACAGAAAATAGGTATAGTAAAATTTAGAATTTAATTTTAAAGTATCAATAAGATTAGTTTTGTAAAATGAGATTTGTGAATGCCCTTATAATTGAAATATTTTGTAAAAAATTGTTTGAATTTTACCTTCCACTTAATAGTTAGGACCAACAAAATTATAATATTTTCTCTTTTATAAAGTCACTACTATTTAAATTGACTCTCATTAGCTTAATAGATCAAATTTTCCCGTTAAGAAAAACTATATCCAAACTATTTATCGCTGAAGTGAAACCTTTTTGGCGTTTGAATCTAAATTAATTGAGTCCCAAATTAAAAATCGAACACTAGGTAAGAAATCAAGAAAACAATACTTCTTCATTAAACTTAAATCAAGATTGTGAATATAATAACAAATTAACAATATATCCCGAGAAATTTTACAGGTGGAATTCGACTATTATCTCTAAAGTGGAATTTTTTTATCTGAATCTAAATTAGTCGAAATCAAAGGAAAAAAACACTTCCTCATTAAAACTACATCAAAATTGGCAATAAAATAACAATATACCGAGTGAAATTTGATAGGTTGAGTCTGAATAGAATAAAGTGTATCTAGACTTTATTACCACCTCGTAGAAGTACACAGAAAGACTGTTACCGTAAAACCCTCCATTCTATAAATCAAGATTGACAATAAAACAAAATCAAATAATTTCAAGGACATAATGGATTTCTTCCTGGCCCTCCAAAGTGAAATTCAGGTTCTTCAATATAATCACCTACATATTGAGTTCTATAACAATCATATTCTTCTGAATAAGCAACAACATTTTGTGGAAATCTCAACTCCATTGAATTATCAAGAATTCTCATATACTTCATTAATCCAGTATTTGCAAATATATAAAATGGAAAAGCTCCACTTCCCATTTGTGTTTTTGTATGAGGATGTTTTCCTACATTTTTACTATAAACTTCACCACCCCATTGAACTGTTTCTGCATGGACTTCTAATCCACCTTCAAAGATTTTTGATGGCCAATATCCTATGTTGATGGATCCTCCATACTGTAACCACCAATTGCTAGTATTAAAATCCTACCACAACAAAATTAGAAAGATCACTCAGTATAATAATCTTACAAGTAGAATCTCAGAAGTATGGTGTGCACACAATCTTTTCTTTCTTACATTGTGAAGGTAGATCTAGATCGAGAAGATTTGTTTCTGATAGAATCTCGACAAATTATTGTTAATAAGACGATCAAAGATTGAAAATATAAATATATATTCCTATAGTAAAAAAGAGTTAAAAAGATATATTGCGATGAATAATTTCTATTGTTAAAAAACAAAAAAGATATAATAGTAATCATCAACAAATATTTTTTTTTATCGCTAAACAACAAAATTCGTTGCTAATAATCCTATTTGTTAATAGATGGTATCAAAAGATAATGTTAGCTTTGGACTATTTGACAATTTAGTTTTACACCATAGGTTTATTCATTAAATATTCTTTTCGATGACTTGATAGTATTATATACGTATTTTTATTGTCAATGTGTATTACTTAAAACTGTTTAAGTTTATTTGATCTGATAGTATATAAATTCTTGTAACTGCATTTAGTTAAGTCAACTATAAGTATAGCTAGATAACTCTTCGTAACAAACCTTAGTTACATGAAAACTAAAAAAATAAAAATGATAACATATTATAACTGATTAAATTACTATAATAAAAAATAAAAAAATGTGCATGATGATAATTAATTAATTACTAACCTTGTAGATATAAATAGTAATTGAATATGAAAGACCATATTGAGTTGATATTGGATATATAGCAGCACCAAGTGCAATCTCATGACTAATTTGTACAAAACCAGGACAAGTTAAATCAAAGCATCCTGTTTCTCTTGAGCCATCATTCTATATATTAAATTAAAAAACAAGTTCAATTATTATATGATTTAATTAATTATATGAATTAATTAACAATTAAAAAAAAAACTAAAAATACTTACAGTCCAATAAGTGAAAAGTCTTGTTTGCCTATCACCATAAACCCTTGGATTAACCTAAAAATGTTAGAAATCAACTATTTAGTAAAATGTTAGTATAGTTATATTTGAAAAATTGTATATAATGACAATCTAATAAATCAAATTAAACGTTATAACCATATTTTGATTTAATTGTGTCCCGTAGCAAACTGTTTGTCAGTCACCTCTCTCCCTTAAACTCTCGCTCGCCACTCTCCCTCTCTCGCTGGCTCCCTCTCACTTTCATACAAACACAAGTGTATAAAATGTGTTTCTGTTAGTATGAAGCGAGAAAAAATTGTATATATGCATATATTTTCGTTTCTCTCTCCCAGATCTCGCTCCCTACTCTCCCAGATCTCGCTTGTCACCCTAGCCTCTATCGCTTATACTAATAGAAACGAAATGTATAAATTGCATTTCTGTTTGTATAAAGCAAGAGAAAATTGTATATACACTTGCAAATACATATATCTTCGTCCTATACACTTAAAATTATGCAATACAAATATTCCCCTGCCCAATTTTCTTTTGTCTTTTTCTCTTTTTCGTTTTATACATACACAAATTATACAATTGATTTGTATACAACTTCTTTATTTTGTATGTGTATAACGGATTATACAATTGGTTTCTTTGTATATGTATAGCGAATTATACATATTTATGTTTGCTATGGAGCACAATTATGCAAACTTTACTATAACATAAAAATATAAATTTTGTATTTGCTATACGTGAAAGTTATTCATAATAGAATAGATAACAACATTCTTCATATGTTTTATGTGGTATTGGTCTATTGAGATGATCAATATGCTGTTATAAAGAGATTTGACTGTAATTATATTTTATGAAATTAATCGAAATCAAGCACTAACCATCCATCCAGATTCAATGTCTTGATAATTATAGTAAGATCCACTCTTGAGAGTAAGTCTAGAAGTGCTATATTCATCATCTTCTTCAACATGAGGATTTCTAGTTATCATATCTGTTTTTCCTCCAACATATCTATATCCTTCTGTAATCAATATAGCCAACTTCATTAAAAAAAAAAATAGGGTTAGAAAAAATATCATAAGAATAATTAATAATTAAATTTTTACATTGACACTAATAAAATAATTTCCTAACTCCATTCATACGATTGTCATTAGTAGGATCAAAGCTAGAATTTTGATTACGAAATTGGTAGATATTTTAAGAAATTCTCTTAGTGTAATACTTATAAATTAATTATCCAAAATTAATAAGTTTTTCTTTTATAATTGTTATTACAAGTATTAATTAGTACATACTTGTTAATTTATTATTATCGATTAAATTATACTTATAGAAAAATCACAATTTATCTGTCCCATTATATATAACACTTTTCGTATTTCGAAAGTCAAACAGTTTAATTTTGACCGAATATTTGCATATGGAGTTTTCAATTTTTTGGAAATGAAATTTATATATTTGTAAACTACGTAAAAAGTACTATAAGTCAACAATAATTGATAATTCAAAATGTTAAAAGGATCTATGAAAAACATACGATCAAAAATAAACTTATTTGAAACAGTGATAGACGCAATTACTTGGACGATTCTATTCCTACGAATAGAGACCGCAGAGGAAGGCGTTGTCACAAGATCCGCCCTCCGAGATAGAAAAAGAAAAAAATCTCGAAATGCGAAAAGGGTCACGTAAGGACAAAGGAGTATATTTTAGAGAACTTACTGAGTGATTTTTTTGTGTAAGGTTGATATCCTTTTTGATCTTCAATCCTTTATCAAGATGAAATAAATTAGGCTTCTTTATTTGATCCTTTTTAATATTTTGTGTTCTTCTAATTGGAATTGTCCCTTTTGGACAACTTCCATTTTTATGCCATATTTGTGTTGTCACACATTTATATGATTTTTCTTGATCATTTGTTTTTGTAGGCTCCATCATTGTATTATAACTTGGTGTCATCTGTCATAAAAAAAAATAATTTAAATAGATGAAAAAATATTTTTTTTTTATTGCTAGATCAATATATTTTAATATGTTATAGTAGATACTAGATGACTCACTTTATTTTATATTAACAGTTGCTTTCACCTTTTTATAACACATGTAATTATCATATACTTGATTTTATGGTGATTTTTTATTTTTATTTTTAAAAATTAATTATCAATCACTATAATAAAAATAACTTTTAACGGCAATAAATATTGACAATAATAAAGAGTGTTAAAGTCTTTGTCGATATCAGTTAAGTGTCATTAGAAGTAATATCGCTAAAGACTTTAGAGACATATACCGCTAAAAATACATATATAACAGACAATTAAGAATTAATTGGTGCTGATAATCATTTTTGATATAATGAATGTATAAAAGTTTCCCCTAATTAATTAAGCTACTTTCTATTACTATTAAATTAATGTAAAGTGATGTTAATTATTGAATGAACCTGAATTTTGTGATTTTTCAAGGCAGGATGAGATAAAGTTGGTTGCTTGAAAATATCAATGCAGTCAATGACATCTCCATCTTCACTCTAACAAAAAAATTGGAAAAAAAAATAAAATCAAATAATACACTTAATGTATGAGATGAACATTTGTATAATCAATAAGAAATTACAATAATGTAAATCTTTTTTATATGGTATGGTGATATATATAAATTTTATACAAGAGAAAAACTTATAATGTTTTACTATATACTAATGATCAAGTCATATAGCTATGAAAAAATAACATCAAAAAAATAAATAATTTTCTTTAATTCTTAATCAGTAATTTCGAATTTGAATTTCATGTATGAAAGAAATTTTAAGCAAGGAGCAACTCTTTAAATGTGCTTTACGTATACGACAATAATCCAACTTATTTAAGGATCATTATTGATATCGAACATCAAGAAAAGCCAATAAAAAAAAAGAAAATGAAAATATATGTTTCTTGTTTTTGTAATATAATATTTATAAAGATACATACATACCTGGATGCTTTTAATTACAACAAGACCATTTTCTCCCCAGACAAATGTTGCAAAAGTTATTATTTCCAACAACAATATGGCTATTAATTTTAATGCCATTATTTCAGAAAGAAAACTTATTTAAAGATCCAATTAATTTAAGAATAATTGTAATGATTATATAATTAATGATATATAAAAGTGTTGATGTTTCATGAAAAACATCAGGTATAAAACTAACCTTGATATAGATTTGCATGACTTACCTACTATTATAATTTCTAACACAATTTATAATGCATTTTGTTTTATACCTATCTTCATTTGAATTTATTACTTGTTTTTGTAGTTTTGTATTATGTCTGATACTGATATTAGAATCCTAATCAATTTAAAATTATGTAATGTAAGGTTTGTATAAAAAAAAAAATACTTTCTATCGAAAAAAAAAATCATATTTAAAAATATCGAAAAATCATATGTCCATTATTCTTTAACATTAATTCTTGATGACCTTTTGAGATTTTGTTATGTGCTCCCTCCCTCCATTTTATATATATATGATACGGAACAGCACGACAGCAATACCAGATATACTTATCGACAAGAGAGAGGGGTCTAAGAAGGTCAAATTACATAATTTTCGATATTAACTCCCTACATGAATGATGATTAAGCTTTTGGGGATAAATAATTTGATACTACTTTAAAAAATGGAAAAAGTCCAAATATATATACCTATGTATATAGTGTATACATATACTATACAATTTAGAGCATATATATTTATATATTCACTTTAAAAAAGTAATACTTATATATTTTTGTAGTTATACAAATGATTTAAATATATTCTTCGACTAAATTTTTATCTTTATCTGTTTTACCATAGTAAAAATCGTATGACTTTAACTAAAAATTAAACCAAGATCACGTTTATCCTCTTATTTTAGAAAATAATCTCTATTTAACCTTCATAATATCATACAAATAAATATACTTCTGTCGCTATTAAACTCAAGATAAAAATACTAAAATCTCCATCATTATAACAAGTCACATTCTTTTTTGTAAAAGAACAAGCATATCTCATATTTATAAAATTAATAAAATTATTTAGCGTCAATATTTAAACTTTTAGCGCCATTTAAATAAATTGCACGAAAATAACCTCCCAAAATAGATAAACTCGTTACAAAGTTATGACAAATCACAAAAAGAAAACCTAATTAATAAATGTTTATATCTTCATAATAAATTATTTCATTATTCTCAAGAATAGTTTTTTCTTTAGAAATTTTCACCAATACATTTTTGCAGTAACAAAAAATATTTCTAATTTTTTTTCTTTTTCAAAATCTTTTATTAAAAATTAGCTCTGTTTTTGTAAACTGAAAATTCCTTTTAAAAAAAAGCCCAAGCCAAAAAATCAAAATTAATAATCAAATATTAGAGGGGATAATCATAATTATCATTAATCAACAAACTATTTAAGGGGTTTTAGCCGTTTTGGTGGGGTTTTAGGGTTTCTGTCTCCACTTTGAACTTGGACTTGTTTTCTATATGATTTTGCTTCTGAGTTAAGGTTTTGGCATTGGCGGCTAGGGCTTCTTCAAATATTTGTGAGTTTTTTTAGTTTTTTTTTTCATATTGAAAATCAATTGCATGTTTAAATTTTGTTATAAAGATTGAATTTTTATTTAAATTAATCATATGGGTGTTCTTGTAAGTGATTAAATAACAAGATCAGATTCATGTTTGCTATACATTATTTGTGAGTTTTTTTTTTTATATTGAAAATCAATTGCATGTTTAAATTTTGTTATAAAGATTGAATTTTTATTTAAATTAATCATATGGGTGTTCTTGTAAGTGATTAAATAACAAGATCAGATTCATGTTTGCTATACATTCTTGTTTTCAGCCTGGAATGTTTTATTTTATTTTTTGATTTTTATGCTATGCCATGAATTAAGGTTAATTGGAACAATGATGATTCATATAGCCGACTCTAATTTGTTTGAAATTGAAATTGAAGTGTAGTTGTTATTTTTTTCTATGAATTGTTGTTTTGAGTTGAGGGTTTATTGAAAAGTCTGCGTAGATCCTGCCCTTCCTAGACCCCACGGGTCTATGTTGTTGTTTAACAGTTTTTATTGTTGTTTTGTTTTATGGTGTTCTGTTTTTGTGCTAAATTTTGAATCTTTATTTCTTTTTTAGAGAACAGAACAGTAGAGTTGGATTTAGTATAAAGAATTGATGTTAGAAAAAGGGAATATGACTTTCTCTGATCAGCCTCAACAGCCTGTTCCCTCGCACTTTATGCAAATGCCATTTGTTGGTGGTGATGCTGAGGACGTTTGGTCTCATTCTTCGATGAATCATGAGCTATTTGAGTCGTATTCTCAGTTTGAGCATGCTCCACCGTTCAAGAGAATGAGGGAGTTTGATAGCAACTCGCTGAATTCTGCAGCTTTTTCTGCGATCAATTCTAGAGTGAATCCACCAAATCTTCCGGGAAGCAAAGGGACGAGCCATATATTTTACAAAACTCGTATGTGTGCTAAGTTCTTGGAAGGAACTTGCAGGAATGGGGAACATTGTACATTTGCTCATGGTGTTGAAGATCTGCGGGAGCCTCCTCCGAATTGGCAGGACTTGGTACGTGAAAAGGATAGAGGAGCGGAAAACTGGAATGATGATCAGAAAATAATACATAGGATGAAAATTTGCAAGAAGTTTTATAATGGAGAGGAGTGTCCTTATGGAGATAAATGTAATTTTCTTCATGAACGTCCTCCAAAATTTAAGACCGACATGCCAAGGCACAGAGAGAGTTCTGCAATAAGTATCGGAACTACTGGAAACAGATGTGATACCGAGCTGATTGAGATTAGCAAGCATGGAAATGCTGATTCAGATGCTGTCCGTATTAAACCTGTATACTGGAAGACGAAGATATGCAGCAAGTGGGAGACAACAGGTCAATGCCCCTTCCGTGATCGTTGTCACTTTGCTCATGGCCAATCAGGTAAACTAATTTTACACACTTCATCTCGTTGTTAGTTTGACTCTATGTTTAGTCGTTTTCAAATAGTCTCGTATTCTTGCTTTCAAGTCTTGCAAAATCCCCTTATATCTTAATTGTAAAAAGTAAAGACTGCATAATGAAACAGCAAAAGCTTAAGACGAATAATTACGAGCTATTGATCACCAGAAGCAGAACTTTTGTTGCTAAGCAAGTTCTCTGCTAGAGCTGCAATGGCTCAACTGAGACGAGAATCTTGTATAAAATTAGCTACTGTTTTGTTTTTAAGCAAAACAGCCATTCAACTCGTGTCTTGTTTCCTTAAACATGAGAATCTTGACATTAACTCAATTCTGGATTTACGTCCATAAATAATTCCAGGAATTTGTCGTGTTGCAATGTCCTTTGACTGATGTTTTGCACATTCACAGCCATTCGTTGTTTTCAGATTATGAATAATCCTATTTCTTGTTCACATACATTGTATATGCAATTTCTCTCTTTGGTCATATCTCACATCTAAAACAAGTAACAATGTATTTAGCTTTCAACGTCTATCCTATGTGTTGATTTTTATAGGCCTATGTGCTACGTATCTCATAAATCTTAAATTTCTTCCGTATGGGATCTTATGTTATAAGTTCTTTGGTTATATCTTTTGGCAGAGTTGCAAATGCCTACTGGCCGAGTTGAGATGGATATGTTAACGAATTCTGGCCCCATTACTCCAAGACCCTTCTCCATTCAGCCTGTTGACTCATCCTCTGCGAACACACTGGTTAATGCTTCTATGCAAGAAGAAAAAGAGGAAAAGAAGATCCATAAATGGAAACTATCCAAGAAAATCAGTCGAATATATGGAGATTGGATCGATGATCTAGTCCCACCCCACCTCCATCCTGACAACGCCGACAACTGATTTTTATCAACTCTTTTATGCCCAATGGACGCGTTTTAGCAAGGATCAGAAACTACAGGGAGATTATAAACCGTCTTGTTTCATCCAAGAGTTGATGTTATATAAGTTTTTCTATTTGGCTTCAACAGTTAGGCTTTTGAATTTGAATCTGCATATTTTTTTGTTCATAGAAATCAAATAATGTGACATCTATGGGATTTTCCTTAGAGAGACACAGAAACATTCATTAATTTATTTATTATACTTTTATCTGAGCTTTTGGTTTATTTCTTGTCTTTAGAGAAACACTCCTGTATGCTTTTTGGAGCATAGAAATGCTCTTTTTTTATTTAAAAGAATGATTTTTTTTTATAACATTTTAATTTCAGTTTTTCACATGACATGTTTAAAATCACAAGATTGAAGGACAATTTTGTACATTTGACATAATTAGGACCACAAGATTCAAAAGTATTCTTTATTGTTTTAAACTCCGTGTCAAGTCAAACTAGATTATTCTTTGTGAAACGGAAGACGTCTTTGTAGAAAAATTCTTCCATGTTTTGATCAATAGGGATGGTAATAGGGCGGGATGGATGCGTGGGAAAGTGGTGTTTAAGGCTATGTGGGGCGGGGTTGATTTAAGGTTATGTGGGGCAGGTCGGATGCGGGGCGGGCGAATCGCAGATATATATGATTTTATATGAGTTCAAACTTAATTTTAATTTTTTACATGTCATAGAGTGATAAAACATTATTTATAATTTCATTAAAGTTACTAAAAATTCATGATAACAAATGAAAATGGTTCAATAAAAAATAATACGATTTTTTACATGTTTCTCAAGTCATCTCTAAAAAATAAAATTTTCAATCACTATCCTATTAAATTAATACAATTTAATAAAAAAATAAACTTATTTTTATAAATTTTATTTTTAGTATCAAACATAACTAGAAAAAGGAAATATTAAAAAAATTATGTGAGGCGGGTTCTATGCGTGAAACGGGTTGAAAACGAAAAAGTATTGCTATGCGGGGCCGGGGGTAGATTAAAATTTTTACGGATTAAGCTCAACCCGCCCTGCCCCGCCCCATTGTCATTTCTAAGTAAGCAATACAAATTTATTATTATTATCTCGTACATTTTTTTTATTATGATATCTTTTAAATTTGTTAGGATTATGATTTATAATTTAAAAATAAAGATAGTTATAAAAAACACACGTAAATTATCCTTTTATATGAGCTTTATACCTAAATTATTGAGAGTGTGAATTTCATATCTAAACTATGATTTTTAGTTTGAGAAACAATAAAATCACTTTTTCACTATTTTTTTCATATATTTATACTTTTAGAAAATTATTAATTTATAATATTAATGAGACCATATCAATTATATAGACGATATTCTGAAATATATTATCTTTTTGAATTGAGTGATTTTCTTTATTCTTTATTAGCCCAAAGAGACACTTAGAAAAATTATTATCTTAAATAAATTATTAATTAACATTTTATAGTATATATGTTAGAAGCTTCTATCCGGATTCCAGAAGCAAAATATGGTAATTTACTCTTTTACCCTCCAATAACAGGCTATAAATAACTCTCTTTCTTCAGCGCGCCTTGTCCATTCTACCATTCTGTAGAAAAGAGCAGTGAGAGAATCAGAAAGAAAGCATTGATTCGAAGCAGCGAGCAGAAAGAAAAATGGTGAAGTTCATGCTGTTAATCAAGGCGGAGCTCGATAACATCACCGACCTTCAGCCACAAGGCGGCTGTGATGATGATAACTTCCGTTACTACTTCAAGGTATCTATAATTTCAGTAATTGATTCTATCGTAAATACTCACACGCATTGGATTTTATCTGCTCGTTAGGTGTTTTTAGGGATATTCACGTAGTTCGCTACAATTTCATGTTCGTGTTCTTCATTTTGGTGATTTTCTATCCCGAACTTCATATTTTATTCCTTTTATCTGCTCGTTAGGCTCTTGTTTCTTCTCATTTTGCGACTATTTATTTTTTCCTTTACTTTAGGGTTTACGATTGTTGTATGTGTGATGTTTCCTTTGATATCGATGTAAATGATGATGCCTTTTAGGCTTTAGCTATTTGGTAAGGTATCCGCCATAATTTGCAGATATATATTATTGCATTGTCATCTACTCATGCCTATGTGATTTTCAGGAACATTGATCGAATTGATGTTGATTCGAAAGTAAATACGCACACACAGTGGATTTTATCTGCTCGTTAGGTGGAAGCTGAAGTTGCTCAATGCGATTTCATCTTCATGTTCTGCATTTTTGTGATTTTCTATGCCAAACTATATTTTATTCCTAGTTGAATTTATTTTTTTTGAATTCCGATTGTCGTGTCTATATATTTGTTTTGTGTTCATATTCGTTTACTTACTATAGGGTTTACGGTTATTCTCTGCGATATGAGGTGATCTTTCCTTTGAAGATCGACATAACTGATGTAACTATTTGCTTAAGGTATCCGCCTTTATAAGTTGTAATTATTTACTTATGTTATTGCATTTGCATGTCTGTGATTTCTCGATGAAGGTTGATCTATTTGATGTTGACTCTATTGTAAATACACACATACTGGATTGTCTCTGCTCATTAGGTGTTTATTTGGGGCTATTGTGGTTACCCAGTGCAATTACGCATTCATGTTCTTCATTTTCATGATTTTCGCTGTCGAAAAGGTGTTTGTTCCAAGTTGCGATTTAGTTTTATGTTTCTTCTTCTGATGATTTTCGAGTCTAATTCCTTGTTCTGTGTACATATGTATGTGTGTTACCTCCGTAATCATGTTCTAACTGAGGATTCCTCCTAGCTATTCATTTTGGATCTCCAGGAAGCTCATTTCAGTTTCATCGTTTTCTTCTTAATTTCCATGACTTTCTTTGTCAAACTATCTATACTATTCCTAGTTTCTGTATGAACTTCTAGAGAAAATGAAAGAAGATATTATTGAATATGAAGCTGTCTTTAAATCCGTGAAATAAGTAACTAATTTCCTAAAAGTGCTTCTTACATTAAGGATATTTATCCAAATGGGACAACTGATGAATACTATCAAGCTAATCTAGTAGATAACCATAAGATCTAACCTAGTAGATAAACAAAAGTGGTGGGGCATAACATCTCTAATAGTTGGACTTAGCTTCTACATTTTCATGCATAGTTACTTGTGTTCTGTGTAGGAAGTATGTACGTTACCTTGAGGTTTATGATTACTCAACTGTCTTTCTATATGATTTATCGATGATTTAGTTGATGATGCCTTCTAGCTATTCTTTCAGATATTTTCTGGTAGCTCATTCTTTCATTTACTTGAGCTTGATACTTTTAAGTAACTTTGTCAAGCTATCGAGCCTATTCCTACTTCTGAATTTAGGTTTTCAATTTTTGTGTAATTGTCTATGTTCTGTGTTGCGAATGCCTGTCTGTTATTTTAAGTTTGATGTTTTCGACCTCTAATTTGCGATTACTCTATTGCTTCTCTATGTGTTCTGTGTGATTGAGCTAGTTGATGTATGTCTCCATATGTGCCTTTTAGGGTTCTGCTTGTGTACTGTCTAATTTCAACTTGTTCTTCATTTTCCATGTAAACTGTCAATCTATTCCTAGTTGCTTCTTAGTTTCAATTTTTGTGTCTATTCCTTGTTTAACATTTTTACCTCCAACTTTGCGATTGTTCTATTGCAATTCTATGCGTCTCTCAAGTTTATTGATGCATGCCTCTGTAGGTGTTGTGTATGGCTCTTCTGGTAGCTCATTCCAATTTTTTCTTCTTGCTCTACGGTTTCATGGTTTTGATGTTAAACTATGTATTTATTCATATTCTTTTCAATTCTCCTTTTGATATCCTTGTGTTCTGTTATGGATGCATGTATGTGTTCAGGATTCTGGTTTTCACTCAAATTTTGTGATTATCATGCTATTTTTTTAATGTATTCATGTTGTTATCAAGCTAACTGTTGTGTGCCTCTATATGTGTTTTTTTTTTTGGTAAAGTAAGATGTTTCATTCACAAAAGAGCATCAAGTAGTTGCATATTTACAAGGGAAGGAAAAAGCATTAACAAAAGAATAAGGAGTCCCTTTTCAGTGTCAATCTAAGACACGGGATCTTACAAAATCCAACCACTGATCAGTGCTAATTACGGTAGTCATATTAGTCCAGCAAAAAAAGATAAAAGTAAGCACTTGGGTTTGAGGGAGTGATTTGGAGTTGAGATTCCATCAAAGCACCTCCTATTCCTAGCAGCAAGTATCTTCCTCTAAATCCTTTTATGGCTTTATCAACTCTCCAAAAACTTCATTTCAACTGTGCCTCTATAGTCTGTGGAATGACCCATTTTAAACAAAAATTACAGTAGAACATGCTCCAAAGATCTGTGGATACTGTGCAGTACAATATCAAGAGGTTTACAATTTCCATCTTTTCCAAACACAGATAGCACCTGTATACAAACTGGAAACCTCTCCTATTGAGATTGTCTTGAGTCGAACTTGCTTCATAGGCGTGTCTATTTAGGGATCTTTTGAGTCCCGTTCTAATTTCATCTCAAACTATCCATCTTATTTATAGATGTGGTTTAACTTTTCAGTTTTTCTGTCTATTTCCATGTGTTCATTGTAGGCATTTTATTCTTGGGCTTTTGACCTCCACTGCAATTCATTTAATGTGCTTCTACGTAATTTCTCAGCGTGATTGAGCTAATTGATAGTTGCCAAAATAGGTTTTTGTTTGTGGCCCTTCTGGTAGTTCATTCCAATTTTATCTTCCCGTTCTTCATTTTCTTGATTTCTCTTTGTCATAAACACTCTCTTATCTCCGCTTCTGAATTTTGGTGTCATTATGCTTGTGTTCTGAATTAAGAGTTTTTCTGTTCCAAGTAAATATAATTATTTTCTGATATAGTTGGCTGCCCCGGTCTCAACAAGGTTTGGGCCAATTTCTGAAGCAAAGAGCCAGTCTGCTGACTTCCCAGATGAAGGACTTCTTAAACCTAAGTTCCATGCATCTCCTTCCCTCATTGGAAAAATAGTTGTTAGTCTGAATAGATCAGGAAGCTTTAATTTCAGTGCTGTAAACATCCCAGTTATGCGTCTTTCCAAAACTATAGTACTTTTCCATCTCCTTCTGTAACTGCCAAAATCCTATCAAACAAATCCTACAGATTGAGATGTGTTTCCAAACACTTAAACAATTGGAAATATTAACTGTGCCATTGTGCCATGACCTTTGTCCATATTTTGATTGGTAACGCTTCTCCAAATAACTTATAAGAACTATTGTTATATAGTTGAAGGTTTCTTATCCCAAGACAGCTTTCTCTTTCATCTTATAGGATCATTTCCACTGTATAAAATCTTATTTACTTTGTTATAATTTATAGCACATTTTCCATTTTGAGACATTCCGGAATGTTACACCATCTCTCATGAACTTTGTTTTAATTTATACAACACTTCTTCCATTTTAAGACATCCCGAAGTGTTAAACCTTCTGTCATTTTATTTTTAATCTGTACTACACTCTCTATCAATATAATACTACTGAAATTTCCTTTCAGGTATGTTCATGTGACTGCTTCCATAAGTTAATTTTGCCAATTTTTTCTGTGTGATGAAATCATCCATTTGGTGCCTTACATTAATTCCTATTTCATAGTCCATTAAACTTGTTCTTTTTCTTTTGAATTGTGCAGCTTAAGTGTACCCTTTGTGGTGAGATCACCCAAAAGGAGACTTATGTGAGGTTGGTTGAAACTGTTCCTCATCCCGTTGGCAAGGACCACACCCGCCTTGGCAAGGGCCACACCCACCTTGTCCAGAAGGTGACCTGTCCTCCTGTTACCTTTTCTGTGATGATATAATCTACCGCGCCAGACATTTCTTTATGCATATCTGTGTGCATATATGTTAGTTTAGATATGACAAAGAGCTAGTTAACACTGAATTTAACATCACTGAGACCGCTTGAAATTAGAGGTGAGATACAGAGTTAATTAGGAGATCTTTAACATTCAGAATGGGTTAAGCCATAGTAAATGCCCGTGTTGTTGTTTCTTAGCTCTATATGTTGAATAACATTGATATCCTTGAAGTCTGTTTTGAGCCTTAATTGTTACCTTCTTTTTTGCCTTTTCCCCCTTTGATGTCCTAGTGCTATTTTACAGCGCTTGATGCTGTATAGACTTTATTGATTACCTAGTCTTTCGTGACTTTTGCTTCCAGTGTAAGTTCTGTGGCAGGGATGGTACAATAACCATGATCAGTGGCCTCGGCCGTCCTCTGACTCACGCTGATAGTGCAGCTGGAAAGAGTGCACCTTTGATGTTATTTGATTGCAGGGGTTTTGAGCCGCTGGATTATGTTTTCCGAGGAGAATGGGAAGCCGAATCTGTAAGCTCTTCCCTCGCTTTCTGCTTTGGTGTTTCTTAAATTTAAATAAAATCTTTGTTATAAAAAAGTTGTCGAAATATTAAAAGTAGGCATAAAATTTCTTTGCCCTGTTAATTCTCCATGTGTTTTTTAGCTGTTGTCAGGGTTCTTTGAATATATTTCTCGTTTCCTTAACGAGGAGAATATGTTCTATGTTCTAGAGGTGGCAAGATTAGCTCATGAAATCATAGTCCGCCCAAGTTTGGGCTGATTATTGGCCTGAACATATTTTAGCTCAGGCCATCAAAATTTGGGCTAATATTTAGCCGACATTGGCCCATGAGAAATTTTGTTGACTATTTTCTAAAGAACTTTTTTTCCTGATATGTTATATATAGCTAGATATATTAAAGAAAAGCTATAATTTTATTAGGTACTAAAAGCCTATAAAAGAATAAATAAAACAATTAAAGCTTAGTAAGAATTGGCCGAGTTTGGTTTGACCGCTTTTTAGCCCATACTTGTTTACAGCAACTATATCATGAACATAAATATTACGTTTTGTCTTTGGATTTGTTCTCCTTGAATTATAAGGGCTTAAACTTGTCTGATTTTGTCAGGTAACATAAAAAACGACTAGGATAACATTCATTTTTTTTTTCTAATTGGTTTCTCTGTGGCTTGTATTAGCAACTTTTTGGTCAGATGTCTTTGTAACAATTTTTGGTTGCTGAAGAGACTTGCAGTTCTTAGGCTCTATGTCCAATTCTTTGGTTTTTCTTGTTATGGGAAATGTCGAGCCAGTTTTAATTTGATTCACTTAATGCAGCTTAAGGGAACGATTTTTGAAGGCATTGATTTATCTGGAGATGAGTTTGTTGAGTATGATGAGAGGGGGGAGGCTCCAGTGATGACTTCCAGACCAAGTGCCACTTTTAATGTAGTGAAGTAGATCCTCCATTGCTCTATTGTGTGTTGCTGGTACATTGAAAGGGAAGTATAACTGTTTTGCACTGTCAGTGTGTAAGTCGCTAACGGCTGAGGATGGGAGTGTTTAGTTTTCGATGTACATTGAACACGAACTACTTGCACGAACTTAGATGGTTAATTCCATGAAGAAAACCATTGATATGGATGTCAATATTGTCTTTCAGGCTTCTTCAGAATAGCTCTTTTTAGAAATTTAATGTGAAAGCTTGTAAAACTGTTTGACTGGAGCTATAGTGTTTTCACTGTGATTGGCGTTGGTATATCGATGTGTCATGTGTGATGGTTACCGCTATTTCCCAAGCTCTTCTCCGGAGTGCTTCTTATGCTCTTCTTTCTCTCTCTGCTGTCTGATTGGTTTTACTTCTCTCCTTGCCACATGGTGGGTAGAGTTGTTTGATTGAGCTCCTTTTCCTTTGTCCGTTGTTTGAAATACCCCACACACCCATTTTTTGAATGGAAGATGCGGGGTAGCCCATAAATTGAGGTTAAATGAAACAATGATGATTTATATAGTCTATTCTAACTTGTTTGAAATTGAGATTGACGTGTAGTTGTTATTTTTGTAATGAATTGTTGTTTCTTAAGGTTTATGGAAGTTTTATAAATGAGAGGAGTTTCCTTATGGAGATTAGTATAATCTTCTTGATGAACGTCTTTCAAAATTTAAGATCGATATGTAAAGTACAGGGAGAGTTCTGCAATAAGCATCGAAACTACTGGGTACAAAAATGATCCTGAATTGATTGAGATTAGCAAGCATGGAAATGCTGAATCAGATTCTGTTTTTATCAAGCATGTATATTGGAAAACAAAGATATGTAGCAAGTGAGAGACATCAGGTCAATGCCCCTTCTGCGATTGTTGCCACTGTGCTCATGGACAATCAGGTAAAGTAATTTTATACAGTTCATCTTTATGTTAGTCGTTACTTCGAATATATGTTTAGTCATTTTTAAACGTCTCATATTCTTGTTTTAAGTCTTGCAAAATTTCTTTATGTCTGTATTGCAAAACGTTTTAATACCTCGAATTCATAAAGTAGCTATATTGTTGAAATTAAAATAAATAAGTTTTCAAAGCAAATATCGAACCTCAAATGAGAAAAAAGTGTACTCCAATTTGATGAATTAAACTCTCTCTATATTCGAAGTTTGGAGAAAAATTAAACCAGGAGAGTCTATTATTCTATATCCATATATTTGTTTTACATTTAGAAGCGACTATTTCGATACGATTTCGAATTGAATTTTTAACCTGTTTGATCACATTGACAATTAACTTTATACTTAATGTTGAATAAAAATTTATATGGAAAATATTATAAATTAATAAAAGTTTTTATAATTTGATTCAAAAGAAGAATACGATGATTAAAAATGGTGGGTTAGTATTTAGTATCAAAAATAATTTACTAGCAGATGATTTGGAAGCTTCTATCCGGATTCCGGAATTAAAATGTGGTAATTTACTCTTTTACCATCCAATAATAGGCTATAAATAACTCTTTCCTCATCACGCCATCCCCATTCTGCCATTCTGAAGAAGAGAGCATTGAGAGAATCAGAGAGAAAGCGTTGATTCGAAGCAGCAAGCAGAAAGAAAAATGGTGAACTTTTTGCTGGAAATCAAGGCGGAGCTTGAAAACCTCACCGACCTTCAGCCACATGGAGGTTGCGATGATGAAAACTTCCGTTACCACTTCAAGGTATCCACATAAACGCATCTATAATTTTCACTCGTTCTATTGCATTTGGATGTCTGTGCGATTTCTCGATGAATATTGATGTTGATTCTATTGTAAATACTCACACAGTGGGTTTTATTTGCTCTTTAGGTGTTTTATTAGGGATATTCAAGTAGTTCACTGCAATTTGATGTTCGTGTTGTTCATTTTGATGATTTTTTAATGACGAACTATATTTTTTAATTCTAGTAGCAACTTGTTTTTTCCTTCTCGAATTTCGTTACTATTTATTTTCCTTTACTTACTTTAGGGTTAACGATTATATGAAGTGTGATTTTTCCTTTGATCTATATAAATGATGATGCCTTATAGCTATTTTTTTGAGGTATCCTACTCTATAATTTGTAGTTATTTTATTGATTTGTCATGTACTCATGTCTATGCGGTTCTCACTGAACATCGATCGGATTGATGTTGATTCAATTGTAAATATGCGCACACAGTGGATTTTATATCTTCTCGTTAGGTGTTTTTTTTAGGGATGTTGAGGTAACTCGGTGCAATTTCATCGTCGTGCTCTGCATTTTTGTGATTTTCTGTGCTGAACTATAGTTTATTGCTAGTTGCAGTATGTTTTTTGTTAAGTTCAGAATGTCGTGTGTATTTATTTGTTTTGTGTTCATATTCATTTACTTACTATAGGGTTTACGATTATTCTACTGTGATATTATGTGATCTTCCCTTTGAAGATTGAATAACTGATGATGTCTCATAACTATTTGTTTAGGATACCCGTCTTTACTAAGTTGTAGTTATTTTATAGCATTTGCGTGTCTGAGAAATGAAGGTTGATTTATTTGATGTTGACTCTATAGTAAATACACACACATAGTTATTGTTTCTGCTCTTTAGGTGTTTATTTAGGGCTATTGAGGCAACAAATCGCAATTTTGTATCCATGTTCATCATTTTCATAATTTTCGCTGTCGGACATCTGTTTGTTCCTAGTTGTGACTTAGTTTTATGTTTCTTCTAATGATGACTGTCGAGTCTAATTTCTTGTTCTGTGTGCATATGTATGTGTGTTACTTTCGTTTTAATGATATAACTGCGGATGCTTCTAGCTATTCATTTTGGATCTCCGGGAAGCTCATTTTAATTTCATAATTTTGTTCTTAATTTCCATGATTTTCTTTGTCAAACTGTCTATACTATTCCTAGTTTATGTATAAACTTGTAGAGGAAACGAAAGATGATTTTGTATTGAATTTGAAGTTGTATTTAAATCCATGAATTAAGTAACTAACTTCCTAGGAGTGCTACTTACATTAAGGATATTTTTTCAAATGAGGTAACTGATAAATACTATCAAGCTAATCTCGTAAATAATCATAAGATCTAATCTAGTAGATAAACAGAAGTGGTGGGGTGTAACACCTCTAATAGTTGGATTTTAGCTTCTTCGTTTGTCATGCATATTTGCTTGTGTTATGTGTATAAAGTATGGATGTTACATTGAAGCTTATGATTACTCTATTGTCTTTCTATTTGATTTATCTATGATCTAATTGATGATGCTTTCTAGTTATTCTTTTAAATCTTTTCTGGTAGCTCATTATTTCATTTAAGTTTCTTTGTCATGTTATCTAGTCTATTCCTATTTCTAAATTTAGCTTTTCAAATTTTGTGTATATCTCTACGTTCTGTGTGGGAATGCCTGTCTGTTATTTTTAGTTTGACGTTTTCAATCTTTAATTTGTGATTACTCTATTGCCTATCTATGCATTGAGCTAGTTGATGTGTGTCTCTATATGTGCTTTTTTAGGGTTCTGCTTGTGCACTTTCCAATTTCACCTTGTTATTAATTTTAATGTAACTATCAATCTATTCCTAGTTGCGTCTTAGTATTTAATTTTTGTGTCTATTTCCTTGTTTAATGTGTATTAGTGCACGTTTAAGAGTTTAAGCTCTTGACCTCCAACTTTGCGATTGTTCTACTGCGTTTGTATGCATCTTTTAAGTTTATTGATGCATGCCTCTGTAGGTGTTGTTTATGGCTCTTCTGGTAGCTCATTTCAATTTTTTCGTCTTGCTCTACAGTTTCATAGTTTTGATTGTTGAACTATGTATTTATTCACATTCTTCTCATTTCTCATTTTGACATCCTCGTGTTTTGTTATAGATGCACGTATATGTTCAGGATTCTGGTTTCCATCTCAAATTTTGTGATAATCATACTATGTTTTAAATGTACTCTTGGTGTTATCGAGCTAATTGTTTTGTGCCTCTATAGGGGTCTCTTTTTTTTTTGTTGACAAGGTTAGATGTTTCGTTCAAAAAAGAGCATCAAGTAGATGCATAGTTACAAGGAAAGGAAAAAGCATTAACAAAAGAACTAATGAATCCCTTTTTTAGTGTCAATCTGAGGCAAGGGATCTTACAAAATCCAACACTAATTAGTGCTAATTCCAGTAGTCATATTAGTTCAGCAAAAAAATATAAAGTAAGCACTTGATTTTGAGGGAGCATTTGGAGTTGAAATATAAAATAAGCACTTGACTTTGAGGGAGTGATTTGGAGTTGGGATTCCATCAAAACACCTCCTGTCCTAGCAGCAGGTATCTTCCACCAAATCCTTTTGATGGCTTTATCAACTCTCCATAAGCTATAGTTCAAGTGTGCCTCAGATCTGTGGCTACTGTGCAGTACAATACAAATGGTTTACAGTTTCCATCTTCTCCAAACATAGATAGCACCTGTATACAAACTAGAAACCTTTCCCATTGAGATTGTCTCGAGTCAAACATGCTTCATAGGTGTCTTTTTAGGGATTTTCAAGTCTCATTCCAATTTCGTCTCAAACTATCTTATCTTATTCATAGTTGTGATTTAGTTTTTTAGTTTTTCTGTCTTTTCCTTGTGTTCTGTATGAAGAGTTTTTTTGTTCCAAGTAAGTATAATTATTCACTGATACAGTTGGTTGCCAACGAGGCTTGGTCAATTTCTGAAGCAAAGTGCCAGTCTGCTAACCTTCCAATTGAAAAGTGGACTTCTTAAACCTAAGTTTCATGCGTTTCCTTCCCTCATTGGAACAATAATTGTTACTGAGTCTGAATGATCAGGAAGCTTCAATTTTAATGGTGTAAACATCCATTATGCGTTTTTCCAAAACTATAGTACTCTTCCATCTCCCTCTTCAACTGCAAAAATCCTATCAAACAAAATCCCACAGCTTGGAATGTGTTCCTTAACACTTAAACAATTGGAAATATTAACTGCACCATTGTGCCGTGGCCTTTTTCCATATGTTGATTGATACCCTTCTCCAAATAACTTGTAAGAAGTTATTGTTATGTAGTTGAAGGTTTCTTATCCCAAGACAGCCTTCTCTTTTTTATCTTATAGGGTCATTTCCACGGTATGCCTTCTGTTTTATCTTATAGGGTCATTTCAACTGTATGCCTTCTCTTTTATCTTATAGGGTCATTTCCACTGTATGAACTGTTGTGTACTTTGTTATAATTTATATGACATGTTTTTCATTTTGAGACATTCTGGAATGTTACACCATCTCACACGAACTTTGTTTTAATTTATACCTCACTTCCACCATTTTAAGACGCCTTAAAGTGTTAAACCATCTCATGCAAAGCTTCTGTCATTTTATTTGTAATGTGTACTACCACTCTCTATCAATATAGTAGTACTGAAATTTCCTTTCAGGTATGTTCATGTGAGGTATTACTGCTTCCATAAGTTAATTTTGCCAATTATTTCTGTGTGATGATATCATCCATTTGGTGTCTTACATTAATACCTTTTTTATAGTTCAATAAACTTTTTCTTTTTCTTTAAATTTTGCAGCTAAAGTGTGGCCATTGTGGTGAAATCACCCAAAAGGAGACTTATGTTAGCTTGGTTGAAACTGTTCCTCTTCCTATTGGCAAGGGCCACACCCACCTTATCCAGAAGGTGACCTATCCTCCTGTTTCCTTATCTGTGACGATATAATCTACTGCGTCAGACATTTCTCTATGCATATCTGAGTGCATATTTGTTAGTTTAGATATGACCCAGAACTAGTTTACACTGAATTTAAAATCACTGTGACAGCCTGGAATTTGAGGTGAGATACAGAGTTAATTAGGATATCTTTAACATTCAGAATGGGTTAAGCCATAGTAAATGCACCTGTTGTTGTTTCTTAGCTCTACATGTTGAATAATTTTTGATATCCTTGGAAGTCTGTTTTGAGCCTTAATTGGTACCTTCTTTTTTGTTTTTTCTCCTTTGATATCCTATTGTTATTTTGCAGCTCTTGATGCTGTATAGATTTGATTGATTACTAAGTCTTTTGTGACTTTTGCTTCCAGTGTAAGTTCTGTGGCAGGGATGGTACAATAACCATGATCACTGGCCGCGGCCGTCCTCTGACTCACGCTGATAGTGAAGCTGGAAAATCTGCACCTTTGATGCTATTTGAGTGCAGGGGTTTTGAGCCGCTGGATTATGTTTTCCAAGGAGAATGGGAAGCTAAATCTGTAAGCTTCTTCCCTGGCTTTCTGCTTTGGTGTTTCTTAAAATTAAAGAAAAAATTTATCATAAAAGAAGTTGTCGAAATATTTAATTCAGGTATGAGATTTCTTTGCCTTGTTAATTTTCATTTGTTTTGAGCTGTTGTTGGGGTTCTTTGGATATATTTCTATTTCTTTAACGAGGTCATGTATCTCCTAGTTAACTTCTTGGAGAATATGTTCTGCTTACATGTCTAGAGGTGGCAAGATTATCCCGTGAAATCGTAATCTGCCCATGTTTGGGCTGATTATTGGCCCACACTTCTATTAGCTCAGGCCATCAAAATTTGGGCTAATATTTAGCCCAAATTGGCCCATGAGAAAGCTTGTTGACTATTTTCTAAAGAACTTTTTTTCCTAATATGTTGTATATAGCTTATATTAAAGAAAAGCTATAACTTTATTAGCCACATTTCCCAATTTTTAGGATGTGTTATGGGAGATGTTGTGCCAGTTCTAATTTGATTCACTTAATGCAGCTTGAGGGGACGAAATTTGAAGGCATTGATTTATCCGGAGATGAGTTTGCTGAGTATGATGAAAAGGGGGAGTGTCCAGTGATGATTTCCAAACCAAGTGCCACTTTTAATGTAGTGAGGTAGATCCAACATTGCTCTATAGTGAGGAAGTGTAACTGTTTTGCACTCTCGATGTAGAGAGTGCAAGTTGCTAACTGCTCAGAAATGGGTGTGTTGGTTTTTTATGTACATTGCACACGAACTACTTGCACGAGATTAGATGGTTACTTCCATGAAGAAAACCATTGGTATGGATGTCAATAGTCTTTCAGGGTTTTTCAGAATAGCTTTTTTTTTAGTCATCTAATGTGAAATCTGGTAAAACTGTTTTGACTGGATCTATTTTTTTTTCACTGTGATTGGTGTTTGTTACTATGCCAGTTCCCCAAGCTCTTCTTTCTCTCTCTGCTGTCTAGTTGGTTTTACTTCTCTCCTGGCCAGCCACATGGCGTGTAGAGTTTGCTTGATTGATTGAGCTTGTTTTCCTTTGTCCGTTGTGAGAAATACCCCTCTCAATACGCTGCATCCTCGCCACTTTTTGAACGGAAATATGCAAGTGCATTGGACATGGGAACAACTCATTGTGTTTTGAAAGTTCCATTGGTTCTCAGAAATTTTCCAGTTATTCATATATGAAAAATTATAACCGAGTAAACAGAAGTCAATGCTGCATAAAGAAAATGTATTATCCTCCTCCTTAGCATCCTCTCCACAGCCTTGTCCTGCATAAGTGCTCGCCTTATTATATATGCTTGATTTCAGGGTTTGTTATCTTGGAGAATCCATTGAAGTCAAACACTGGCAGGTTCCTTTCTCACGATGAAATGGATGAATCCACACCCGTTTCTGCCCCAAGTTAACAAGACTGATTACGGCATAGAGATGGCAATGGTGGTCGTCAGTGTAACAAACGCTCTGAAAGGCCGTGAACTAGCTCATTCTCAAACCTGGGCATCCGGCAGTGTCTCTGCTCGTCGACTTACATTTTGAGGCGCTTGCATGGCAATCGTGATTCGTGGATCCTGATTGATGTGAGGAAAGAAACGTGAAAGATCACAACCAAGATAAAGTGACAATAACCTCATTATCATGCATATGATGTAATAGTACAATAGAAACATTTTTCATCAAGAAAATAAAGGAGAAGATCTGGCAAATGCTGAGACAAGCTGTAGACTTTACCCACAACATGCTTGACCCATGAAAAAAGAATCAGGCTCCTACTCAAGGGATGTGTTGAGAATACAATTAAGATGATAAATGTGTACTTCCACTAATAGCTTAAACTTTTAAATAAGTGGGTCACACGCTTTCAACAAGAACTACATCAATTGTGCCAACAGTGCAGAAGAAATAAATTACAGCAGGAGTATACCTTAGATGATGAAGCATTAGCATTCTTTCACCTCTTCAATTAGTTCCTTCCAGGAGGTACCAAAATCAGCTCATGTATGCAGATCAAGGGTCCTGGACAGAAGAATAATGAGAATACACGAAAAGGAAACACGAAAAACAGAGTTTGCAGCCCCAGAAACTGAGTTTGGGGAAGCTGTAGAACAAGAAGTGGTGAGGGATAATAAAACTAGTGTTCCCCCACCCACCCACCCCCCTTAAAAAAAACGGTGATTAGTTACATGTCTTCAGGAGAAATGAAAAGATACTAATAAGAGAGCTCCAAACCGAGAATCACATATATATCAATTATAGAGCAATTAAAACAAATACGTTAATTGTAGATGAAGCTTCATTTCTTATGAAAAAGTTTTTACTAGACATCAAACAAGATGGTCCTTTTTACCCGCATAAGGACAAGGCAGAGAGAGCACGCACAGAAAAGTGACATCAGGCCTGAGCACTAATAATAGCCGCCAAAATACAGTGCTTGACCAATGCATTAACAGATAGATTCTTCTTTTTTGATTTATGATGCACTGATAGATTGAAGACAACAAAACTATTTACATTGCTGCATGAGTTCTGACCTTATATTGTAAAGCTGCTTGGCTTTTGTCCACTTGTATCGACCATCTTTCACTTGCTAAAGTTTCTTTTACTAATCAACTGAAAACGGAAAAGGAACTAGCCACATCCAGAAGAAGTATTGAAGTCAGAGATAACCACGTTGAAGCAAGATAACAGTGTCCTACCCCGTTTCCAAACTCCAGTATTTGACAAGGACTGGCCTCACTTTTCCAACGTAATAGATTTGACAAGTGCCTCCAAATGAGTCTCACTGATGAAGTTTAGTCCTTAGCAATCTCAGTTGTGATGTGACATGTATATCTTTATCCGTTGCTGAAACAGTACAAGACACTTGGATATTCTGACTCTAGAGGTCAGATTCAACAACAGCAGATTATAATCACGAATCATCAGAAATATGTCATCTAAATGGTTTCTTAATCAGATAAGGGTTCCCTAACCATAAGATTTAGTTTCTCCTGAAGGAATTCAAGTACATCTTCCCTCTCTTCCTTGAGAAGTAGCTTCCTTAATTTTTCAAATGTCATCCTACCAGGGCGCATTCCTTTCTCGATCATCTCTTCCATTAACACACAGGCACCAGGGGCATCTGCATCGTCGCACAATCCATTGACAAGAGCAGAAAAAGTATGCATGCTGGGAACAAATTGCTTGCGTTTCATATATTTCCACACTTTACGAGCCATCTTCATCTCATTCTTCTCACAAAACATCTTTATCATCATAGTATACGTGTCAGCATCAGGATCACAAATTTTGAGCATCCTGCGGAAAACCTTGAAAGCATCATCAGTCTCACCTCGAGCAATCAAGCCACTGAGAATAATATTGCAGGTCCTTGCATTGGGAGTCACCCCTTTGATTTGCATGTCATTCAGAACCATATAGACATTTTGGAACTTATTTACCTTACAGAAAGCACTAATTAGTGAGTTATATACAGCTACATCAGCCTCAACACCATTTTTTTCCATTTCAAGAAATGTATCTATCGCATCTTCAATCCGATTTTCTAGCCCATATGTATGGACTAAAACACTATAAATAAAGGACGTTGGCCTGCAACCGCTGAAGTCCATCTCCTTGACAATTTCAACAGCCTCATCAACCCTGCCGGCCTTGCAAAGTATGTCAACCATGATCCCGTAAGTCACAATATCCGGATTACAGCCTACCTCAATCATTTCCCTGTAAACCTCCCTTGCCTTGGGAAGATTTGGAGCCCTTCCCCATCCCTCAATCAAAATGCTATATGTTTTTGAATCGGGAGTAAATTCATTCTTCTTAGTATCGAAAATCTCCTGAGCTTTTTCCACATTCTTCGATTT
Organism: Solanum pennellii; assembly: GCF_001406875.1. Taxonomy (NCBI): domain Eukaryota; kingdom Viridiplantae; phylum Streptophyta; class Magnoliopsida; order Solanales; family Solanaceae; genus Solanum; species Solanum pennellii. The sequence continues at coordinate 64,431,983 of NC_028647.1, read as the reverse complement.
GCATAGAGCACTCAATAAGCCGTTGAAAGCCGCAAGGTTGGGAGGCACATCAAACTTGTTCATGATATGGAAAGTGTATAGAGTCTCCTCTACTTTTTGAGCCCTAGCATATTTTCTCATGATTATGCAAAATGTTTCAATATTAAGCATTCTCTTGGTTTTCATCTCATTTACAAGATCCCACATCATCTGATATTGCCTTATCTTGGCAAGAGATCCAATCATGGAGTGGTAGGCTCTAGTACTATGCTCATAATTATGTTGCTTACCAGCCCATTCAAAGAAACGATACGCAAGCATTCCAGCATTCTCAAATCTCTTAAGGACATCCTCAACCATCTCTGGTAATACCCTAATCCCACTTTGGTCAAGCTCTATGTCGAGCCCCACCTTTGGACAAGACATCATAATTTTACAAAGTCTTGTCAGTGGATCAAGTTTAACTTCCGTTGTTTCTTTAGAACTATACATTCGGGTAAAAATCATCGCTCTACCACACACTTTGTGATGAAATCGTCGCAACATGATCCTCCTTGTAGAACGATAAAAAAAAAACTTGTAAAGTATCTGAAAAAGTTAAAAAGAAACAGGAGTTACCATTCAATCTTTTGGGTTCTTGATATGTTAAAGTAGAACATTGTTCTTTTGTTCATTTTCAGATAGAAGCAATACAATCAAGCGAATTATCTTCACACATATCAAGAGAGGACGAATAGAATTTCAATTTTTTTTAAAACTCAAATATGAACCTATCTACTTCAACTTAGCTACTTGTACTAGCAATGGGCTGTAGCAAGCACCAAAATCTGAAAAAAAAACCTTCTTTTTTCCTCATTTGGCACAACAGTTGGAGGAATACTTCCCTATACGTAATAAAACGTACCTAACGTTAATCTATGCTTGAACATCAGGCGAACGGGAATACCATTAAACAGTTTCGATAAAACAGATGATTTCTTCCTATATGTCTAATCCTTGGTGGATACAGTTACCTGGTACCTGTTACTGGCAAGAGGTCTCGAACACCACAGTTATTAAGTAAATGAAATTCAATAACTTGGTCTCACTAGCTAATCATTTTCGACGTGTAAATTCGAGATAACTCATTGAAACAACGAAATAGCCTCTATTCGATTTCCCTAAAGCATACACAAAATCAACTTCTAGCAAATCAAATTTCATACAATCAAAAGAACCCAATCAAATCATTAGCTTACAGGCTACAGCATGTTATACACACAATTCAGTTTAGCACACACAACAACAGCAGGAAAAAATGTACAAAAAAACAATCTTTAACCAACAAAAAACAGCATTTTCCAGTTGCAAAAAATAAAAAATACTACAAATATGAATTTGTTACCTGGTAAGATGAACAAAGTTTATGAAATTTTTTCTTCCTTATTCTCAGTAAATTGAAGGTTTATTGCGGTCCGCTCCATTTTAGGGATCAAGAAAACCCATGTTTTTACATGGGCCACTTGACCCAACTCAAAGCCCACCAAAGCCCAACTTACAGAATACAGCCCAATTTTCCATAACCTTGATACACAAATCAAACATTTAGCTACGAGAATATCATGTACTAATACACACGAAAAATTATTCTCTAAAATATGTAAACATGTTGGAATCAAAACAAGTGTTCTCTAAGAATTCTGTTAGAGAAATTTCAATAATCACATGTGCTGATACACACGAAAAACTTATTCGGATTTATGTTTTATTATTTTGAAATGTCAAAATAAATGACAATAGTTAGGATAATTATGGTGAGTATTTGTTATCAGTCTGTTTTCAATGTACGTACTAATTTTCATGTTAATTAGAGTGTTAAAATGTAATAAAGAAAATTAGCATATACTAATACACATGAGAAAACGCCAAATTTATTAAATTTATTAAGTCGGGTTACATGACGTTGAAATGTCAAATATATGTGATGAACTTTGTTTAAACTTAATTTTGTGTATATTAATCCGTGAATTTTTTATAATTTGACGACTTAATTCTATTAGAGCTCAAATTTTATGGGTTCACTGATGAAGATCAATGAAATGATCTCATTGTTTTTAATAGGCAGAATTTTTTTTAAGTTTATTAGGTCCAAACATATGATATATTTGTATATGCAAAAATGAATAATAAAAATGATTAATGTATGTCATTAAATGCACAATTAGAAAATTTCTATATATACCCTAAATTGATATCTATACTTCAAGTCCAATAGCCATGCAATTCTAAATGTTTGATGGAAGAAAAATTTTATAATGAAGAAAGAACGCAAGAACGAAAAGTTGAAAATATTGCAAAAAGTCTTTATACTCTGAAAAGAAAACTTTGTTATTGTTAAAAACATATCAACATGAAATCGTTCATTGTTTAATACTACACATGTATTGAGTTACTCTTTTTTTCTGTTGCTATTTTTTCTTCTTAATTATCAATTTCAGTATTTTTTCGATTATCCTCACTTACAACTTCTAACTCTCTTATCTTCTCATGTTGGATTGCGCTATTTCCCTAATTTAGTTTGCCATTGTGAGCTTCCATCTTTGTAAGTTAATTGTTAAATACATTAAAAAATAACCCTTTAAGTTCAAATTTTAATTATGAAATTGCTTTCTACTTTCCATATCATAACTTTTCAAATTCTTTCGTTATGAGATTTATGATCACAATTAAAAGCTAAATGATTTCTAAACTAAAGTGATGAATGAATTTCCATATTATAACTTATCAAATTCTTCCATTATGAAATTTATGATTACTACTAAAAGCAATATATATCTACTCATTTATTAATTTAACAGAGAGACGAAATTATAATTCAACTCTGTAGTTTGAATCTTCCCACTTATAATAATATATGGTTAGATGCACAAGATTTCTCAATCTATGAATTACACTTCACAGTCAAAATATCTAAATCCATTCCCCAGTTTTAGAGGATGCACAGCAGCTTTATTGAAATATACCAACTTAAGCTTATACAGCCCCACTAAATATCAGATTAACATACAAAAGAAACATAGAAGGTCCAGCAGAGAGATCCATAAAATGCACCCAAAAGAAAAACAAGAAGATCTCTCTTCCTTGGATGGTACTTCGCCAAACGTTTATTTCCATACAGATCGATGGAAAACGTAAAAACAAGGCTCTTATTGGGTCCACCACATAAGCAAATCCTTGCGCCTATTTATCTTCTTCTGCAGTTGAAGAATTCCGTACAGAAGAGCCTCGGCAGTAGGTGGGCAACCTGGAACATAAATGTCAACAGGGACGATCCTGTCACAGCCTCGCACAACAGCATACGAGTAATGGTAGTACCCTCCACCATTTGCACAGCTCCCCATGGAGATGACCCACCTTGGCTCAGGCATTTGATCATAGACCCTGCAATAGGAAAAAAAGGAGCAATATGGCTTAATATGTTGACTCGTTAAAACAAAAGGTTACCCCCTTACATTAGAGCAATTAATTACCATCCTCCTCCGAACCTTTTTTTTTATTTTTGTGAAGAGAAGCCCTAGCTGAATACAAGATTTCCTTGCAAGCATAGAAGAAAATCTAGAAAGTGTACGACTATAAGATTCAGGCTAAACACACTAGAGACGCACCTGCAGCGGAATAAAGTAAAAGAACTTTGGAGAATTTAGGTGTAATAGTTGATCAAATAAGGAAAGGTGATCAACTTTAGAATGCTAAATTCAGAGGTCTAAAAGAAAACTGACAATGAAGAGAATGAGCAAGTAAAAGATCAGAATAGCAGAAATAGTAACGCTCAACGTAGTGAGTGCGAAATTTCAACAAATTATTTGATAATTGTTCGAGTACAAGTAGGGTCCAGATAGTTTTGAACATGGATCACTTCTGTTTGATTATATATAAGCCGTTAAAATCACTCGACGGCGTTCCTTAAAAATTATAACACTTTTGACTTTTTAGGTAAAAAGAAAATCACGTCAGATGGATAGCACAATCAGCAGCAACACCAAAGGATCCAACCACAATAAACAGAGAGAAAGTACGGTTCTATCAGCAGCTTGTTACTAAATAAGAGACCTGGAAACCAGAATTCAACATGATTGTTGGTCCTAAAATATCATTGAACAAGAAAATAACTGGCTTCAAAAACCTAAGAGGGAGCACGGAGATCACCCACCTCTATATGCAAATGATGCTATTATTTTTTGTGATGTAGAAATAGAGCTTTGAAGGGATATCTAGGCTTCACATTAGATGCCGGAGGAGAAGTTCAATTTATCCCAATTAATGAAGTCTAACATATTCAGCTAATTGTTGGAATTCTTGTAGGAATGAGGTGTTGTAGATATGTGAAAAGAGGCTACCTAGGTGGAAAAGCCAATACTTTCCCAAGGATGCAGATTAGTAATTTATCAATAGTGCATTGGAGGTCTCCCAACCTACATGACGTCTTTGTTTCCCATCACTCCAAAAATAGGGAAGAGAAATGGATAAATACCTTAAGGGCGGACTTTCTATGGCAATAAAACATAGAAAGTAAAGGGTTCCCTTTAGCCAAATGGAAAGTTGTTACTCTACGCAAGTAGCATGAATGCTAGGAGATAAAAAAATATGAGAAAACAAACTCAAAGCCTTCTCATTTTATTTTTTTTTTGAAATAAGCCTTCTCATGAAATGGCTTTGAAGATGCACAAATGAAGAACATTCACTATGAAGGATAGTAATTAAGGATACATATGGTGAGGAAGGCCCCTAAAAAACAAAAGAAGAGATCACTGCATATGAGCTTATGGAGTAAGTGTTTGGAAGGCTATTAGAATTCTTTGGCAAATTTTCAGCAACAAAATCAGCTATGGAGCCAGAGATGGGCTGCACACATCTATCTGGGAGGACAACTGATTGGAACAGGGTGCTTTGAATACAATATATCTGGATATTTTCACTATAAATTAGCAATAGAAGGCAATTATTAATGAAGTTTGGTCTATTCCATGGTTGAATTATAGGAGACTATTGAATGATTGAGAGATCACTAGAAATTGTTGATTTCTATAACACACCAATAGATTCACTGAAGTAAAGCAGAATGATGACAAGTATGGTGGCTATGACACAACTCTTAAAGATTCTCTTTCAAATATTCCTATCAGATGCTTAGTAGGCGTCTGGTCATATATTTAATATATTTTCCAGTTTATTTGGACTTATGCAAAGGAGAAAGAGAACACTTCCATTGAAAATTATGAAGTATACCTGCCACCTTCCAACAACAAAAGATGTTGAGTTCTGTCTGTCTCTCTCTTCGACTGGATTAGGCTTGATGGAAGTGTGGTAGCACATGTCGATGATGATCCCTGGTGCTATTTTTGGTGTTTATGGACAGAGAGGAACAAAAGATGTTTTGATGAAATTTTAACTTCTAGAAGATCTTTTGCTAGGCAGATGTATAGTTAGCCTTTTTAGTTGGTCCAAACTGACACCTGTAAATAATTTAGGACTTCTCTTGGGCTCTATATCTTAGAAAGAGGCTACAAATTATTATTTTTTTAAGCTTAACTGATCTATCCTTGTAAAGCTTGCATCTTCTTGGTGCCTTGAAATAAATCTACATACTTCATAAAAAAAAAGGAGTGGGGTAGCACATGTCTACTGTAGTATTAGTCATAGACATGTAATCTCTTGCTTTTGATATCCGCTACCCACACTTATCTATTATGTTTCAGTTTTACCGCATTATTTCGTCGTTTTTTCTGTTCTTTTTGTTGAATGCTTTCCTTATTAATTGACATGCTTCCCTCAAAGTCGTATTTTTTTCATAACTACTTTGATTTGTTGTACTTGAGCTAAAGATCTTTCGAAAATAGCTTCTCTACCTTGTGGGTAAATCTTTATACACTCTACATCTCCAGACTCCACTTACGGGATTGCACAGGGCATGTTGTTGTTTTAGACTAATATGACACATTAATACCAACAAAAACTAGCGACTTAAGGAAATAAACAATCCAAAGAATATATATACATGTCTTTTTAATCAATATGAATAATCAAATGACTATTTTAGCTGACCATTGCAAAACAAAAAGACACCACTATTGAGAGGGCAGGCTATAGTCATTACTCATTACACCAACACAAAAGATGTTGGTAATGTTGTGCAAATGCTTGTCTTTGTTATATTGAATGGTTACAAAAACCATAATATACCAAATGTAATCCCATATGTGGGGCCTGAGCTTTATTGGATGGCTAACTATCTAACAATCTGCAAATTTCTCATTGCGATAACAAATACGCTACTCACTTGGAACACAAATTTAAATGCTCACCTTTGACACCTTATTTAACCAACAAGAATTTTAAATAGGGGAAGACTCATTTTTCGATAATTAACATCATCACTCATTAAAAGATGCAGTGTGATGATCTCAACATTTTTGTGTGTTGAATAATTGAAGAAAAATTCTTAAGTATGTTTCCACAAAAAAATCACATGTTCTTTAATTACGGTCCCTTAGAGAACGTTAAAAGCAAAACTTTAAAGAATCCCGGCAAACCACATGTTGCATTATATCATATACTAGATTATTTTGATTGTCATCCCACTTGGTGATGATCTGTGCTGCTCCTGTAAGCTATATTCATTCTGAGTCCTACTAAAGCATTCTACCAACAACATCCAAAGCAGGACAAAGTTTTCTCCAAATCTCACATTATTACCCTATACGCTATAGCTACGCTCCACAACCTCTGTTTTTCTATTACCACACTAAAGTCCATCACTCCACCAAAAGACCAGTTCTAAATAACAATATGCCCAACCTTCATACAAAAAGGAAGAGTGGGAGACTATGCCAGAGAAGAAAACAACATCCAAATAATCAGATTAAATGAAGCGAATTGAATAACCTCATGTTATCCTCAGCTTGTTGCACCGGGGGGAAAGCATACCAACAAAGCAGAATGAAATAGATTCTCATAAAACCAAGACATAATCCATTGTTCTCACAAAAATACAAAAAAATTGTTGGCTATCAGATTTCCCTAAATGTGCTTATAGCAAATCCAATTCTACAGGAAAAATAGGATCCAAATATAGACAAACATATACTTCGTAGACAGATGTATGGGATAAACATTAAAAGAGGGCTAATAGTTAGAATCTATACATACTTGCGAAGAGCAGGGGCCATTTTGTTGGTAAGTGTACCAGCAACAATCATAACATCGGATTGCCTAGGGCTAGGTCTGAAAATAATACCGAATCGATCAAAATCGTAACGTGCAGCTCCGGCGTGCATCATTTCCACAGCGCAACAAGCCAATCCAAAAGTCATGGGCCAAATGGACCCACGACGAGCCCAATTCATCAGATCGTCGACCTTAGATATCACATACTCAGCCGGTTTAGATATCCCTGCTGGTGTATTCATGGACGGAGGCTGTGCTCCACCGTAAGTGGCCGGAGAAGAGGCAGGTTGCTGCGAGAGAGATGGAAGTGTCGTGTGGATCGTCGCCGCCCTTTGAAGGAACGGCGCCGTTCCTGTGAGTAGTTTCGCATTTCGAGCTATAAACGCCATTTCTGATTCTCCGGTGAAACTCCGGCTTCTGGAGAATTCCAAAGAGAAGAACAATGAAAGAGGCGGCGATTGGTCTGAGAAATACATACACAGTATTAATTTATTGAATGATACAGATCAGGACACGTGGAACTAATCCAACGGTTACCAGTGAAGATCGATACCCGGTTGTAGATGGATATAACCCGGTGGTCTATTTATCCCGTGGGCTTGAGAGGGTGAAAAATTACGTGAATTGATTCATTTTAATAAATAATTATTGATTTTAGTAATGTTTTTTATTTATTATCATTTATAATAATACTATGTTAAATCTGCAATATGTATTAAAAGTGAATTATATATACAATATATTTGAATTATATATGAATTATAATTATTTTTTAAAATTTTTTATGTTTGTTTGGTAAAAGTTTGACACATTGTATTAAAAGAGTATTAAAATGTGTGATAAATGAATTGATTTATCATTAAAATTTGTATTATATGTGAATAAAAATTGTTCTTTGTAATATGAATTAAACTTGTATTATAAATAAATTAAAAGTGATCAAGTGAAAAAGAAATATTTGTTGTTATAAATGATAAATATTTTTTTATTATAGTATATTTATGTAAGTTTCGCTATTTCCCATTGGGTTTCACATTTGGGCCCTTAGCTGATTTTTTTACAAAAAGAATTGACATAAATAATCGTCCATCGTAGACATTATTAGATAAGATATGACATAGTTTTAGCGAATTGAAATTATAATCTTAGACAAGAAGGCAATGAGGTCGATAATAAGGATATAAGATAAAATGACAGTTCAATGTTCTTGTAATGCTCGTATTAGGATTCATGCATCAGGTAGTTTTTTTTTTCTTTTCCTACTTATTTTTTGTTGTAATCCTTTTCATTTGATTTGAATCGAAGGTCTGCTGAAAATAACCTCTCATTTCTTTTAAGTAAAATATAAGATATGTGTATACATTACCTTCTTCGAGCCTCGTGGAATGCATTTGATGTGGTATTGTTGTAGTTTATTTTTCTTGAAATGTGTAGTAGTATATGTTGTTGAACTTTCTTTGTTCATTGATGCTTTGTTGTCTCTTTTCATTTTTCACTTTTTATGCAAGTTATTTTTCTTTGAGCAAATAATCTATTGAATATAAACTTTATCTTACAAAATAGAGTTAAGATTGTACTTTTCTTTCTATTTTGTTCAAGTCATGGTCCGAGTTAGAGTCTTAAATTAGGCGTTGATCGAGGTTAGGGTTGGGATCCCCAATCTATTGGTCCTTTATATTTCATATTTGGGCCTTTATTTGATTATTATTAGGCTAGAAAGGATTTGATTATAGATTTTAGTTTGTAAATAATTTCAAGTTTTTCCTTCGGAGTAAAATTTATAAATAATTGTAGTTTAGAACATAATTATTTCGTAATTGCTATTAGTAGCTATAGTTTGTCTATTCTTTATTCATACCTATAGTTTTGGAGTAGTATTTGTTCATTAGCTATTATTATGAAGTTGTATCTGTTTGCTTAATCTAGTTGTATTATAACATACAATTTCGTTGGGCATACTATGTATGTTTGCTCGATCCAATTGTATCAATACATACAATTTCACTGGAATCTATGTATTCTATATACTAGTTATATGATTCTGTATACATTCTTTTGTTTTGATTGTATTTCAACGAATTAATTATTGTAATTGTTGATACAATTGCGTACATCAAAGTCTATTTCTAATACGTGAATATTGTATGTATCACATTTGTTTCAGAAATAGACTTCTGATACATATATTTACATTTTACTTGTACATATATATGATACATTCGATTGTATAAGTAATCAATTTTACACTTTATATTTGACCATATATGACAATTGAAGCATAACCATTGATTAAGAGTATGTATCATAAGTTTGTTTCTCATATGAAGGTAAAAATTCTTCATTGACACATAAATTCAAAGTTTTTTTTAAAAAACTTAAATAATTTTGATTTTTTTGTCGCTTAAAAACTCGTTAAATCGATAACTCAATGCATATGATCATGTTGTATACAGTATATACAAACGTTCAATTAACTATACTAATATATACAATTTAAGATTTTTCAATTATTAAAATTACTTCGACATCAAATATTAAAATAAAAACACACTATACACATAATGTTTTTACCAGCTCAAACATGTATGCGAGATTTACACAAAATCTACTCTACTTTATATTCCCTAAATATAAATAAAATATATTATTACGATACTAAAATAAACTTAAAAAGTGTTTGGATTAACTTCTTAAAACTAGCTTTAGAAGCTAAAAAGAATCAATATTTCACTTTTGTCATTTTAAATTTAAAAATACTTTTCGTCTTTTCGGAAAAAAATATTTAAAATAATTCAATCTAAAACACACTAAATTAAACAATATTCTTTAAAAAAAAAAGGAGGAAAAGTTAGATTCTTTCTCCCAAAGTTGCAAACTTTATTCAGTATAATCAACAAGCAATCCATCTCTCTTCTTCATTATCATCAATTCCAATACATTTGATTGATTATGGCAGATAAGCCTAGCAGAGCACTGGTATTGTACGGTGACGGGTTAGCCCGATCCATTGACCCGTCTCATACCCACCTCCATTCTTTTACTTCTCGAGCTTGCTGTGGCTTTTTGTCTCTTCCTAACTCTCCTCCTTCAGGTCTTTGTCTGATATTTTTAATCCCAAAATTGTTCCTTTTTTGATAAATTTTATGTGGGGTTATGCTATTTTTCATATTTGATCATTTGGGTTTGTGTAAATTGCATGTTTGTTTAGTAGAAATCAGTTTGCATATGCAAGAATTAGGATTGTTTGATGTGGTTTCTTGTTTCTTCTTCAGTCTCCTACTTTAGTTTTTTTTTTTGTTTCTTTTTACCTGTTATTAATCCCAAAAATGTTTCTTTTTTGATAAATTTGATGTGGGGTTATGATGCCTTTTAAAGTACTGAAAACATCCATGTTGCACTTACATTATGTCCAACTTTTGCTAAAGAGTCTTTTTTTAGTTTGGTAACTTCAAGATTGTTTCTTTTTGATATTTTCTATCTGGGGTTATACTGTTTTTCATCTTTGATATTGGAGTTTGTTGAAATTGCATGGTTTTGAATAGTCTTTGATCCATCTGCATATGGAAGTTTTTGTTACTTGATAATGAATACTAGATGCATATCTAAATAGCATGTAATATTCTGTGAATTGAGTTATAAGTCAATTAATCTCGTGCCAATAAAGAAAAAGAAGTTAATTAATCTCGTTTTGGTGATAGTTAAATGTCTTTTGTTTGTTTGGTAATGTAGTAAAGGATCCATATAGGCAATGCTGACTAGTTGAGATTAGTTTTTGTTTTTACAGGTACATTTTACTGGTGTCTGTGAGGAGCCTTTTTTAGTCTAGTTAGAGAACCTATAGATAAGAACTCCTAAATTGTGTTGAAAGACGAATTGATTAGTGTTGGAATGAAATGGACCGGATGGAATGGAATAGATGCAGGGCATTCATCTAGCCGACTAAGTTTGATTGAATATATACTTTCTTAATTGCTTAAATATACTGTGAGTTGAGTTAGTAATATTTGTTTTTCTTTGATCTTGATCAGTTATCGTTAAATTTATCTGCTTGGTTGGTAATGCTTGAATCAGTAACATCGAAAGACAATCATATCTGGCATTTTTTGTTTTCTAATCATGAAACAGCCCAACTCCAAAAAAATGGAGAGCCAAAAGTTTGCACCTTCCATCTCTATGATTCAAAACTTCTATGTATCATATCAAACTGGTAGATCATTTCTTAGACTTGCTAACGGAAGGCCTTGTAATATTCTTCATTTGCACTGTTAAGGAAGCCAATCAGGCACTTGTAGAAATCGAAAAGTCATAAAGGCAGTTGACTCCAAGGAACTGGTGCACCTTCTTTTCTCAACCACTAGCTGAGAATGAAATTATTATTTGTGGAATACATAGCCATCCTAGACGATCGAGCACTTGAGAACAAATATATATTGTGTAACTAGATAGGAGGATGTTATGTTTCCTTGATCACTTTTATGAGGCAGCTGATATATATCCTTCCTACACCCACTTTACCCTCTAGATTACAATAAGACTTCTCTAAAGAGTGGAATTTACAGAATATGTTAAATATTATTGATGACATGTGGGATGTATCATAACCAATTAAAATTGAAGGGTTTGCCATCCCATAAATTCAACTTTATAGCCTGGTGCCTATGATTTTTCTTGTTATGCTATGCCTACAGTTGGTTAGTGTTAGGGTGGATGAGTACTTATATTAATAAGAAAGCATGGTGAGTTTCTAAATTTTAATAAATAGTTTTGATGGACAGTGCACAGATTGTTATTACTTTACTGTTCATGCTGGGAGTCTGATTACATTTTTGTACTTCTTATTTGTCATTTTGGCTTCAGTTATCGTATTATTTGTTGTTACTATTGTTCTTTTCTTCATTGTTTTCAGTCTTCGCTACTGTATTTGTTTTACATACTATACTCATTTTCTGATGTGCTTTATTTGAGCTGAGAGTCTATCGAAAACAGCCTCCTACATACACACCACCCTCCCCCGGCGCCACTTGTGAGATTACACTCGGTATATTGTTGTTATCTGTCACTTTGGAATTTAACTGGGGATTAGATTGCAGAAACCGAAGATGCAAGAATTGTCAGAGAATTTGCTGAGCTAGTGGATGCAAGTGAAGCTTATCTTGCCCTGGTGAGATGCAATTCTCTGTTTATAGTAATTGCTAAAGACATATTTCTTTCTTTGCTTAATTAACATAGATTATGCTAAAATACTTCCTCTGTTCTTAAGAATGGGGAAGAATCTTCTGAAACTCAATCTCAGGAGAAGCATGTAGCAGCAACCATATCAGAGAGGTAAGTCTATTCCTGTTTTACATGTTGAACTTCCATCGATATGATATTATTTACATTGTTGAGAAGGCCCTATCTAAAAAAGTTCTCGTTCAGGTTTATGGGGATGAAAGCTGCTGTCATCACTGAAAATTTAAGACTGAAGAGTTTCTGCAATAAGCTTGGCTTCACCGTCTTAGAGCTCAATGAGGTAATTAGTAACATTAATAACCAGGTCGATTCATCTGCCTTAGCCTCTGAATTGTTCAAGTTGCTGGGGTTTCAAGAGGGGAAGACCTTAGAGTCGAGCCAATTTGATTTGGTTATTCTTCATGTTGGAGCTGGTCAAACGACAAATTGCCTCAAAGACTTGGATCTTGTCAATCGGTTGGTTGGTAACTTGGTGCAAATGGCACATCCTGGAACGGAAGTAGGTTCTAGGTTGCACATGTCAGTTCTGTTGAGCTATGGTGCTGTTCGTGAGTCTGATGATTCCACGTTTTCTATTGCTGATAGTAGACAAGAGAATAACTCTAAACTCTCTCTTATTTTCCCTCGTCAAAGTTATACAATTAAAGAAGGAAAACCACGACCGAATGTTAGGTTAGTGCGATTTTTCCACTTCCATTATATATCATCCATGCATGATGGTGTCTGATGTATTCGTTAACAGGCAGCATTGCCCCATATTAGTGGCCCAGTGGCAGAATGCTGTCACTCGAAAGGATATGGCAGAAGCATATTCATACGAGGATTTCAAAGAGGTATTCAAACAGGTTCCTTTCATTGCTCAGAAATATGCTGACACAACTAAGGAGAATGATTCATGCTCTTCTATACTTGTATTCCTTTTAAAGCACTAGGCATTTTCAACACTTAGAATTTCTCCTGATTTATCAAGTTATTCTTGATTTTGCGCTTGATCTCTACTCTTGTGTTTCTATTACATAAAATGCCTTCAAAATTTACTGTCGTCACTAGAGTTATTGTCTGCTACCATGGATATTTCTGTTCCTACTAATATTTTGCGCTCTCATCTTTCAATCAGCATGGTGCAAACCTTGTGATTCCAACTGATAGATTTCTACATGAAGTGGCATTCAAGCTCTGGAAGGCTCCTAAATACGGAGCATGAGGTAGAAGTGTGGAGAAAACATTGGTAATAGACATTTCAATGTCCTGAATTCAGCTTTGTCATTTTGGACCTCTGTTTTGATGAAGGGGCTAGATCATCAGCGGAGATGTTTCTGATCAGCAGAATCTCCATACTCTTCCGGGAATAACTAGAACTAATAATCAGTCAACCCAACTTTCATGGCATCTCTCTCCCGGTTGTCGTTTCTAACTTATTGGGTGTATAATGTACTCTTTTGGGTGACACAATCAGTCTAATTCTATTGTTTTTTTCCTGAGATATTGTGGTGAAAGAAATCTCATTGCTTCATATTGCATACTGCATCTTGTCTTCTTTTGCCTTATGGAAGAAATGCTCTTCAATCTTGGATTTTTCTTTTGGCTTGCAGAAGAAATACTGTAAATCCCTTTTTTCCCCATAAAAACACACATTGTTGCCATGCAGTGTGAGAAGGAGAATCTTGGTGTAATTGGTTAAGTTGCTGCCATGTGAGACCAGGAGGTCACGATTCATGTTGTGGAAACATGCAGGGTAAGACTAGACGCGTATAATAGACCCTTGTGGTCCGGTCCTTCCCTGGAGTTTAGTGCATCGAACTGCCCTATTTTTTTTTATACTAGCAGTGTGAACAGTCAAGGCGGTGACTACTGATCGATGAACTTTGTGTAAACCTTAGAGACAGGGTTCAAATGGTAGCTTTTTGCTTAAGCCTTGATATCAGAGTAACACAGTCAAATACCAGTGAGAGGTAACAGGTATTTTCGTGCACCTAGTTTTAGAAGATGTTTCTTTAACAACAATGGACTACTAAATTTGGTACATCATATATCATTATAAGTGGGAAGCTCTATAGTGAAAAGTTGAATTACCATTTTGCCCTTTTATTAAATTAAGATTTAATTTATTATTTAATTAAATATAAATATTTTAATTACACAATGATATATTTAGAAAAACAATGATAAGATTCCTAAAGTCTTTCTATTACTCCTATTTATTCATGCATCACTTAATTACTGAAGTTGAAAGGTTTTTTCAGTTTTAAATTTTGATGGCACTACTTAACTTACATTAATTACAATGAATATTGTAAATGAAAGATCACTTTTTTGAACTTTCATATGTTACTTCACTCTTTTTAATTAACTTACATTAATTACAATGAATATTGTAAATGAAAAGATCACTTTTTTGAACTTTCATATGTTACTTCACTCTTTTTAATTAACTTGAATTATTTTCATCTTCCACATATTATTGAAATGTATAGATATTTAAGACATAGAGAAAGAAAATAACAACACAAATCAAGAACACTCAAAAGCACAAGAATTCATATTCTAACCTTTTTTTCAAAAATTTTCTTGGTCTTCTCTATTGCATGAAACTATATGATGGCACAGTATGGTTCTAATACATTTGAAAATGCTATGTTAACATTTAGATGAACGTACAATAAATCTATTGAAAGAGTAAGTCACGATTTAGATTACAATTTTTTCCTTGTTCTTCCCGTTTTAGTTTTGTTAATTATGATTCTTCCTTCTATATTAAATGATTTTTTGTTATATTTAGATGATATGTTGATATATTAATAGGAAAAAAAAAGTAAGGTGGACTACAATTTTGAGATATGTTGTTCATAAAAAAAATTATATTTCTTTAATTAATAGTCACTGTATAAAATTAATTTCATTGTATATGTTCTTTTTGGCTATATATAATACAATCCAAATGCATCAATTTTCTTTCTGATATGGTGCCTTCTCTTCAATCTTTTGGTGTTATATTACATTGTTTGATAAGTTCTCATTGTATTTGTCTATTTTTTTCCCTATGGAGGTTGTTTTTGGTTGAAGGGTAAAAAAAGATTTAAATAATAAAGTATAAAATTAGATTATCATTTTATTCTGTGTTAAATTAAAATATTATAAAATATTTATTTATAAATAGTAATCATTCTACATGCCACACTAAATATTAAAATTTTTGGTTATTATGAGATCATTGAGTTAAATCAATATATAAAGACCATAATCAATGCCCAGTTGCCCACTAAAGATTTGCATTGTTATATGATTAAAGTCTTCAAAAGAATGTGTATGTTGTCGCATGTTTTTTTCTTTGTTTATTTTGTATGTGTTTTCTCTCTATAAACTTCTTTAATTTGATTTTCCATAAATTTCTGATTATTTTAATTGTATTTTTATTTAGGCTAAAGTTAATCTTTTGTGACTATATATAATGCAAATTGGCTATTAGTATCTAAAGTTCTATATTTACAGTTGTTGATAAATTTTATACATTAAAATAAGATTCCTCGTTTGATGTTATTGTGATTAAAATTCTTTAATTTGATTTTCCATAAATTTTTGATTGTTTTAATTGTATTTTTATTTAGGCTAAAGTTAATCTTTTGTTACTATCTAAAGTTCTAAATTTACAGTTTGTTGATAAATTTTATACATTAAAATAAGATTCTTCATCTGATGTTTTTGTCACAATTTTATAATTTTATTTGTAATTGTTGGATTTTGTTATTCGTTACATGCATGTACACGTAGAATTCTAATTGTTATAATGAAATATAAAAAAAAAAATTAACATAGGATACACGTGCAACGCACGTGTGCTGAAACTAGTTACAGAATACAGATGAAGTTGACATACACTATTCAGAACTGCCTGAAGAGTAAGGTGCAGTTTTTTGTTTTCACCATACTTGCCATGCTCATCATTTGGTTGTTCTCGTTATGATGTTTGATACGGGTGCATAAGTAGATGAAGAGTAGCAAACGTATCGATATGAGAGGTATAGCATGTATCTGTTGGAATACGTGAGGTGTACAAAAGTTGACCTAGATATCATCGTTATCTCAAACAGCACAACAAATGAAAGACATCCATTTTCAAAATTTTGATTAAACAAACATCTGCAGAATCATGACACAGTACCATGTAGATAAGAAGCTAAAAGAGGACAGGTAGCTGTAAATTCGATAAAGAGAACTAGGTAGATAGATAAACGCGATGAAAGAAGAAAAGCAGGGCTCAACGACAAGGAGAGATGCAGGGCAAATCATCAAACACTAGTCTAAGCCTGTTCTGAACTAACATGATGAACCAAGACTGTACTCCATAATCTTCGCCACCATCTCTTTTAACTCTTGAAGCAACTTCACACTCTTTTTGAGCCTAAAGCACATCTCAGCAGACAATGATTCTTGCAGGGAACTCTCATGTCCACCACCATGGGATGCTATTAGATCACCAACAACCTCATCATTAATCTCATCAACAAACTTTTCAAGACCCAAAGTAAATTTCCAGTATGCAAAGGACCTCACATGCAAAGTTGCCATTCGATCATTCACAATTTCCACCTCGATCTCATTGTCATCCAACTTTTGAGGACTGAACACAGTTTTCCAGTATGCAGCCATTGTCATCTTCAATTCAAAAGCTTGCTGCACAAGATCTTTAGGCTGACGCCTTATAAACCAAACATCTATTACTCCAAATCCATCGATGTTTATTTTCGATCCTTTGGAATATTGGCAGTACTTCACAAAATTCCTTTTTTGAGCGATGAGACTTCTATAAGTAGCTACATAATCAGTACTACTAGTGATGTCAGTCAGCCTATCCATCCCAATGATTTCTCGTATCCCATTAACCGATTTATCCTTCCTCCTGGCAATGAAATTTTGCACTGCCCTCTTAATGAAATGCTGAAGTTCCAGGGAACTATCAGAATGATGCATCAAAGCTTTGATGACAACTCCTTCTATATAGTTCCACAATTTTCCAACAAACTCCTCTGTAGTTACAGAAATTTCTCTGACTTTCTTCTTCAAAACATCCAGGAAATCGGGTGATCCAGTCTTTTGTGCTTCATCTAAAAACATGAACTCCATGAACAAGTTGTCTACCTTCTCATCAGGATATGTTGAACTTAGCTTAGCAGAGAATTGTTTGAATTCAAGATCAATCAACTTAGACCATTTATCAGCACATTGCTTTTCAAAATCTTCAGTGTACTCATTAGACTCTACTCCAAGAAAAATTTTCTTCAGAGACTCAATAGCCAAACTCTGAATGCGCATGAATGTAGCCAAAGCTTCAGCTACAGAACCCGAATGCTGTGGCAACTCGTTGAGAGCAGCAACATTTACTGCGAGTTTGTCGTTGATGTTCTTCTCAATATCAAGAAAGCACTTGGAAATAATGTTTGCTTGAATTTGCACCAACTTATGTGCCAGAACAGGAATGCTAACCATAGACTTGTCCATCTTGGATAACAGTGCATGAGTTTCAAAAAGACTTGCTTCCTCACTAAGCGCTTCTTCATAAGTCTCGTTCACGATACGATTCTTAACACATACATAGCCAAGTCCAACATTCATGTCATTTGTAGTAACTTTCTCAAGCAGCCCTTCAGGAGCTATATCTACCTTTGTCACAACTATTAGAGTCCTTTCCCCAGTTTTGTCCACTTTTTTGGACATCTTAAAGCATTCACAAGTAGAAAAATCAACAGTGGCTGATAAAACATTCACAATTATGCTTTCCTCTGGTGTTATATATTTCATAAAAATTTCTGAAATTTGTTCAAAAGTATCAGTTGATTTTCCATGAACCGGGACCGTAGGTATTCCAGGCAAATCCACCATAGTCAAGTCAGGAACACCATTCTTTTTCACTATGAGTGTTAAAGGGATGTTGGATATTCCCTTACCATGTCCAGCAATCTCATTAGTTGCAAGAGTAATGGCCTCCGCTACGTTAAATTCATCAGTTGGAACTGATTTTTCATTGTACTCCAAGTAAACCTCTGTCTCACTATGATTCTGGAGCTTTATGATGAGAGGCACTCTAGTGCAAATGCCTTCCCCTCTAGGAAGACTAATTCCAACAAGTGATTCAAGCACGCTGGACTTCCCGGAAGACTGATCACCAATCACCACAATGGTAGGCAGCTGAATGCCATCCTGCATGATGTTGAGGTGTCCAAGCTTGAATTTGCTAGGCAGCTTAATGTCTTCCTGTATAGTATTGAGGTGCCTAAGTTTGTCCACACAATCAAGGAGTGGTCGAATCATATCGTTGAACGATAAAACAATAGGTGCATGTACTACAATTGCTTGTGGCTCTACCACTTCAGGATGTTTCAGATCACTGGAAGAAGACTCATTGCTGACTTGTTGGGATGTCATTGTTGGCAAGGTTTAGTATATGTTAAATGTAACTCTTGATGACCCACATGAACTCAAAGTATCCCTATTTATACATGATATTTGAAAAGAATAGCATGGGGACTTAATGGTTTTTTATCCCAAAAAATACTGATCTCATCCTTCTAGGTACAGTTAATGCATCAGAAAAACACTTGAACTTCTTCAATAGAATGTGTGAACAGCATATCTAGAGACACACACTTCCAGTATAATTAATGCTTTTGTTTCCCTCAAAACAACTGAGCTGTTTAACTAAGAGCCATGTATACTGCTATTCATAAGAAAGTTGTTTAGCATTCCATCCACATCCAATGTTATGAGATAAGAATATGTCATCACAGTTAATGTTAATTTTTCACTAGGATAGAGAAAATGAAAAGATATGTGAAATTTGACTATTCCTATTTTAATTATTGTTACTTAGGGAACTTTTGGTATTTTGAAATATATTCAGCTTACATCTTGAGGAGATATCCACTTCAACAATTCCTTTCTACAATAGCCAGCTATACAAAACAAGATAAACATTGTAATGTATCATTCAAACAATGAATCCGTTTCTGTTAAATTCAAAATTCAACAATAACATTTATCAAGAATGATTTATTTTTTAAAAAAAACAAGAATTTTTTAAGAATGTAGAGTTCATATTCATGATAAGGTAGGTCCGTTTATAATGAGCTGCGTAGAAATTTATCATTTAAAACTCTTTTATTTTTTAGTCCCCCACCTGGAGGCCCTTTTACTCCACTCTTCATTTCTTGTTTCAATTATTGAATTGAAAAAAGTAATGTATAGTTAAGAAACCAGACTCTATTATTTTGCTTTTGGGAAAAAAAGACAGTTTTGCCACTTCTTTTTTCTATGGCTGTAAGCTGTAGACTGTAGATAAAACATAGTTGTATCAGTTACAAGTAAGATTACTAGCAAAAGAGAGAGAGGAATCATTCTTGTTTACATATCACTCTTAGCATTCAAAAGGTAAAATACAGTTGTTAGTAATTTAAGATTGAAACATTTATCTTCTCAAAATTCTTAAAATCATTTTGTGGTTCCTTGTTTTGCTTGCAGATTTCAGAAATGGAGGTAGTTGGTGGAGCATTTCTCTCTTCAGCTTTGAATGTTCTCTTTGAAAGGCTTGCTTCTCAGAGTGATCTTCTCAACATGTTTCGGAAGCATAAGGATCAGGTTCGGCTCTTAAAGAAGCTGAAAATACTTTGCGTGGTCTTCAGATTGTGCTAAGTGATGCAGAGAATAAGCAGGCGTCAAATCCATCTGTGAGCGACTGGCTTAATGAGCTTCGAGATGCTGTGGACTCTGCGGAGAACTTAATAGAAGAAGTCAATTATGAAGCATTGAGGCTTAAGGTGGAAGGTCAGTATCAAAATCTTGCAGAAACACTATTGAAACGTTGGAGGATTTGCAACCTGTGCTTGAGTGATGATTTTTGTCTTAACATAACGGAGAAGTTGGAAGAAACCATTGAAACATTGGAGGTGTTGGAAAAGCAAATTGGTCGCCTTGGCTTAAAGGAGCATTTAGGTTCGACTAAACAAGAAACAAGAACACCTTCAACTTCTTTGGTTGATGATTCTGATATCTTTGGAAGGCAGAGTGAAATAGAGGATTTGATTGATCGCTTATTGTCTGAAGATGCAAGTGGAAAAAATCTGACAGTAGTTCCTATTGTTGGAATGGGCGGCCTGGGTAAGACAACACTTGCTAAAGCGATTTACCATGATGAGAGGGTGACGAATCATTTTGGTTTGAAAGCTTGGTATTGTGTTTCTGAGCCATATGATGCTTTGAGCATAACAAAAGGTTTAATTCAAGAAATTGAATCATTTGACTCAAAGGATGTCGACAAAAATCTTAATCAGCTTCAAGTCAAATTGAAGGAAAACTTAAAGGGAAAGAAGTTTCTTATTGTTCTGGATGATGTGTGGAATGACAACTACAACGAATGGGATGACTTGAGAAATTTGTTTGTACAAGGAGATGTTGGAAGTAAGATCATTGTGACGACACGTAAAGAGAGTGTTGCCTTGATGATGGGAAATGAGCAAATTAGCATGGACCATTTGTCTATTGAAGCCTCTTGGTCTTTATTTAAAAGACATGCATTTGAAAACATGAATCCTATGGGACATTCAGAACTTGAAGAGGTCGGAAAACAGATTGCAGCTAAGTGCAAGGGACTGCCCTTAGCTCTGAAGACTCTTGCTGGCATGTTACGCTCCAAATCAGAGGTTGAAGAGTGGAAACGTATTTTGAAAAGTGAAATATGGGAGCTGCCACAGAATGACATATTACCAGCGCTGATGTTGAGCTACAATGATCTTCCTGCACATTTAAAGCAATGTTTTTCCTACTGTGCAATTTTTCCCAAAGATTATCCATTTAGTAAAGAACAAGTCGTTCATCTGTGGGTTGCCAATGGTCTTGTACCACAGGAAGATGAAATAATTGAAGATTCAGGCAGTCGGTACTTTCTCGAGTTGAGGTCAAGAACATTATTCGAAAGGGTCCCAAATCCTTCGGAATGGAACATAGAGAAATTCTTAATGCATGACCTTGTCAACGATTTAGCCCAAATTGCATCTTCAAAACTTTGTATCAGGTTGGAAGAGAGTCAAGGATCTCATATGTTGGAAAAAAGTCGACACTTGTCATATTCTATGGGATATGATGGTGAGTTTGAGAAATTGACACCCCTCAACAAATTGGAGCAGCTGAGGACATTGCTTCCGACATGTATTAGTGTTGATTCTTGCTATCACCCTCTAAGCAAGAGGGTGTTGCATAACACACTGCCAAGATTAAGATCCTTGAGGGTACTATCATTGTCTCATTACCATATTACGGAGTTGCCAAATGATTTGTTTATCAAATTAAAGCTCCTCAGGTTTTTGGACCTTTCTGAGACAAGTATTGGAAAGTTGCCTAATTCCATTTATGTATTGTATAACTTAGAGATACTTCTCCTTTCATCTTGTGGTTACCTTGAGGAGCTACCGCTGCAGATGGAGAGGTTGATTAACTTGCGTCATCTTGACATAAGCAACACTTCTCACTTGAAGATGCCGCTGCATCTGAGCAAGTTAAAAAGCCTTCAAGTGTTAGTGGGAGCCAAGTTTCTTATAGGTGGTCGCGGTGGTTTGAGAATGGAAGATTTAGGTGAAGTACATAAGTTATATGGATCTCTGTCAGTTGTAGAGTTGCAAAATGTGGTAGATAGAAGGGAAGCTATGAAGGCAAAGATGAGGGAGAAGAATCATATTGACAAGTTATCATTGGAGTGGAGTGAAAGTAGTAGTGTTGACAATCCACAAACTGAAAGAGACATACTTGACGAGCTACGGCCACATAAAAACATAAAAGAAGTCAAAATCACCGGATATAGAGGAACAAAATTTCCAAATTGGCTAGTTGATCCTTTGTTTCGTAAGCTGGTAGAATTGTCACTTAGCCACTGCAAGGACTGTGATTTCCTTGCCAGCACTAGGACAGCTTCCTTGTTTGAAATTCCTTTCGATTAGAGAGATGCATGGAATAACAGAGGTGACGGAAGAATTCTATGGCATTTCATCCTCTAAAAAGCCTTTTAACTCTCTTGAGAAGCTTGTATTTAAAGATATGCCGGAGTGGAAGCAATGGCATGTACTAGGAAATGGAGAGTTTCCTATACTCGAGAAGCTTTCAATTGAAAATTGTCCTAAGTTGATGGGAAAGTTGCCTGAAAATCTTTGTTCTCTGAAAGAATTGAAATTTCAACGTGTCCTGAACTCGGCTTGGAGACACCCATCCAACTTACAAGTTTAAAAAGGTTTGAAGTTATTGGTTCTCCGAAGGCTGGAGTTCTTTTTGATGAAGCTCAGCTGTTTAGATCCCAACTTGAGGGAATGGAGAAGATTGAGAAATTATATATTCGTAATTGTAACTCTCTTACCTCCATACATTTTAGCATTCTTCCCAGTACCTTGAAGGCAATATCGATATCTGATTGCCAGAAATTGAAATTGGAGGCGTCAGTTGGTGAGATGTTTCTTGAGCATTTGATACTGGAAGAATGTGATTCTATAACTGAGTTGGTCTCAAGAGCATGTTATTTGGTTGTACGTAGTTGCCACAACCTTACTAGTTTTTTTTTTCCTACTGCCACTGAAAGTCTCATTTGCTGCAACCTTACAATGCTGAAGCGGCTGCCACAACTCCCTCCATCTCTTAAGGAACTGAAACTGTGGGATTGTCCAGAAATAGAGTTCTTTCTTGAAGGAGCATTGCCCTTCAATTTAGAATTCCTTCATATCTACAATTGCACGAAACTGGTGAACGGCCGAAAGGAGTGGCGTTTACATAGACTTCCCTGTCTCAGACAGTTAGTGATCGGACATGATGGCCAGTGACGAAGAGATTCTTGCTGGTGAGAATTGGGAATTGCCTTCCTCTATTAGAATTCTTGTCATAGTCAATATGAAAACATTAAGCATCCAAGTTCTCAAAAGCCTCACCTTTCTTCAAATTCTATCTATTGGTGATTTACCTCAAATTCAGTCACTGCTGGAAGAAGGGCTTCACTCATCTTCTTCTCTTCAAAGTCTACGCATCTTCTCCTGCCATCAACTCCAGTCTCTTGCCCCCCTGCCATCCTCCCTCTCTGAGCTGACCATCCGTTATTGCCCTAATCTCAAATCCCTTCCACCCCTGCCCTCCTCCCTCTCTGAGCTGACCATCCATGATTGCCCTAATCTCAAATCCCTTCCAGTAAACGGGATGCTCTCTTCCCTCTCTAAACTATCTATTTCCAAATGTCCATTCCTCAAGCGACTCCTAAAATTTGACAAGGGGAAATACTGGCCAGAAATTGCTCGTATCTCCAACATAGAGATTGATCACGAATACCTTTAATCATTTAAACAAATGTAAGTTTTTCTTTAGCATTATTCAGGTTTCATTAATAATTGTCGGATATCAACTGAGCAAACTTTATTCTTTGTCAGGATTCTGATAACAATATATGTAAGTCGTTACAGTTCAAGCTCAGGTGGTAATAGGAAAGTTCTGCTGCTTCTCTATTGAATAGACATTTGCTGAATGTGGTCTGACAGCAAAAGGTAAGTGAATAAAGATAGTTTCGCAGTTTCGTTAGCATTGACTGTAAACGTTATGTCTATACTTTGAACTGTTTATACATAAATCTGTGTGATCATTACAAATGACGTATAGCTCCGATATTAATGGCATTTAATGTTCTTTTCAGAATATGAATTACGTTGTTCTCATCATCAAACACATAGCTTTATTTTTATGCTCCATAGAGAATCATCAGCAAAAGAAAAACATGGTAAATGGTAGATAAGATGCCCGAAGAGAACAAAAATACTGCGAACTTAATAAAATAGTACTAAGTAGATGGGTAAAAAAGATGAAAGAAGAGAACTAAGGCCACAAGGACAACAAGACATGCTATCTGAAAACATCGAACACTCATTTACGCCTTTTCCCCATCAGTCTGAAGAGCAATCCTGTCCATGATTTTCGCCACCACATCTTTCGACTCCTTAAGCAGCTTTACACTCCTTTTCAGCCTAAGGCGTTTCTCAGAAACACAAGGCGATTCCTCCAGCATTCTCTCAATGCCACCACCATGGGATGCCATGAGTTCATTAACAATCTCCTGTTCAATCTCATAATTAACCATCTTTCGAAGACTAAACATTGTATATAATGCCATATGATCAACCATTCTCATCAACACGATTTTCCAGTATGCAATCATCCTCATCTTCATTTCAAAAGCTTGCTGAGCAATATCCTTATTCATCCTCAGACTCCCAACATCAACTTCTCCAATTTCCTTGAGCTTTATTATCGAGGGCTTGTCAGAATCATTCATAATCTCCATAAACGGTTTTTGCTGAGCCATGAGCGTACTACAAGTTGCAACATACTCAGGATTATAAGTGTAATCAGTTAGCCTTTCCATCTCAATGATTTCTCGGACCCAATTAATTGATTCATCCTTCCTCTTGGCTATCAAATTTTGCACAGCACACCAAGTGGAAGACTGAAGTTGCTGGTAGTCACCGAAATGATGCATCAAAACTTTGATGACAACTGTCTCTATATAGCTCCACAATTTCTCCACGAACACCTCAGGAATTGCTGAAATCACACTGACCTTTTTCTGTAAAACATTCAGAAAGACAGCACGAGGGAGGAAATTCGGTAATCCGATCCCATTTGCTTCTGTTAAAGACATGATCTCATCCTTCAAGAAATCTTCCTTTTTTTCAACGTTCTTTGAATGTAGCTCAACAGCGTACTCGTTGAGCATCTCAGCTAATCTAGCAGTGCAATGCATTTCAACATCTTCAGCATACTCATCAAACTCCCCTCTGAGAAATATTTTCTTTAGAGACTCTTTGGTGGAACTCAAAATACGCATGAACATTGTCAACGCTTCAGCAACAGAACTCAAATGTTGTGGTAACTTGTTGAGAGAAGCAACATTGACAGCGAGTTTGTCGTTAATCTTCTTCACAATATCCGGCAAGCATTTGGAAATGATGTTTGCTTGAATATGCACCAACTTATGTGCCAGAACAGGAACACTAACCATTGACTTATCGATCTTTGATAAAAGAGCATGAGTTTGAAAAAGCCTTGCCTCCTCACTACGAGCTTCATCGTAAGACTTATTCCCAGTTCTGTTCTTAACACAAACATAGCCAAGTCCTATATTCACATCATTTGATGTAACTTTCTCAAGAAGCCCTTCAGGAGCTTTATCAACTTTTGTCACAACAGCTATAGTCCTTTCCCCGGTTTTGTCCACTTTCTGCGACATCCGAATAGACTCACAAGTAGGGAAATCAACAGTAGCTGATAAAACATTCAAAATTATGCTTTCCTCAGGTGTTATATATTTCATAATAATATCTGAAATTTGTTCAAAGATATCTTCCGGTTGTCCGTGAACAGGAACTCTAGTAATTCCAGGCAAATCCACCATAGTCAAGTCAGGAACACCATTCTTTTTCACTATGAGTGATAAAGGGATATTCGATATTCCTTTACCATGTCCAGCAATCTCATTAGTTGCAAGAACAATCGCCTCCGCAATGTTAACTTCATCAGTTGGAACTAACTTTCCATTATACTCCAAGTGCAGCTCTGTCTCATTATGATTTTGTAGCCTCATGATGAGAGGCACTCTAGTGCAAATGCCTTGTCCTCTAGGTAGACTGATTCCGGCAAGTGATTCGAGTACACTAGACTTTCCAGAAGATTGATCACCAACCACCACAATAGTAGGCAATTGGATGCCTTCTTGCATTATGTTAAGGTGTCGAAGCTTGTCAACACAGTCGAGGAGTGGTCGAATTCTATCGTTGAAAGATGAAACAATAGGTGCAGGAACATAAGAGCCATGTGGTTCTATCAGTGCGAGATGTTTTTGATCAACAGCTTGTAGATCACATTCACTAGTAGAAGAAGCAGAGTCATTATTCATGATATGCATTGTGATAAATGTTTTGTTGCTTCTCCACAATGTGTGATTTTTCTTGATGATCATATGCATTCACCATAGGGCTATTTATACATGTTATTTGATCATTTATGAGCGTTAACAATCATCAATCATGATTAATGACTGTTGATTTTCCAATTAACGGGATAATTAGATAAACTTAATGTGTTTTGTATCCCCAATAATACTAAACTCATCGTTTTCATCACAAAAAAAAACACACTTCTGCATGTTTTCACTTTTCGTTTGGCATTCCAACAGTTGACAAAATCAGAACCAGAATTTTCAATAAGAGGGTTCAAAATCGGTAGAAAATAGACAAATAAAGTAGCCGAAAAGGGTTCAACATCAACAATGTATGCATATAAAATTATTTTAATCATATATAAATAATATAATTTTCCGCCAAAGGAGGTTCGGATGAACCCTCTTCGTACAAGGTAGCTCCGCCCGTGGACACAGTACCATTCTTTTTCCTGTTTCGGTGGTTATTACGAATTGTTTCATAATATATCATAGTATCGTATTAAATTGTTTTGATGAATGCAATGTTAGTTTCGTAACATTCTCCATCGTCACATAATTTCACACATCAACAATTTAAGTGATAAACCAACAAGCGTAATAAGGTACTATTAAAAGGTAAGATAAAAGAAATGAGAAGAGAATATCAAGGAAACGACGTGATCACGCAAAATCATTCGTTAAACAAAATATGACTTTTCATTGTTAGGTTACGATGGATTTAAATGATATAATGTAATAAATTTAAATAACAATTAAAACAAATCAGTATTATATTTAAACTAACATTATAGTAAGGTGTTAGAATTTCTTCAAAACTTCTTAAATTCCCTCCAATTATTCTCTGGCTGTGAGCTCATAATAACCAAAAGATCAGTTATTGATTATGTAGAAAGATTATTGACAGTAAACATCCCATTCAATTTTTCCTACAAGCTTCTAGTCTTCTCAATTTATAACAAGCAGTGGTGGAGCCACATACAGTTAAGGGGTGTCAATCGATTTCGTTAGATAAAATTTTAGTTTCACCACAAATAACAAGCATCCATCAACCTAATCAAACTGATTTATGCTATTTTTTAATAATATCGTTGATTTTTATTTAAGTGTATCACTGTTCCGAACAATTGAGATGGTCTTTTTAATTTTTAAAAAAATGAAAATTCTCGAATCGAACAATCTTACATGTATGTAATTATATTTTAAATATTAACAATATGTAAAATTTAATATATAAATGTATTTTATAATATTTTTCAAATATAAATATAACTTCGGTCTTAGGTCTGTGACAATCAGATGACTTTGGGTCTTTACTCTTTAATTAGCATTTACTTAATTAAGTTTATAATTGAAAGATTCTATAATAGATACTCTATCAAACAATAAAACATAACATATTCAAGCACTCCAATTGAATACTCCATCTGTCTCTATTTACTTGTCCATTTTGACAAATCAAGAAAGAACAAAAAAAAAATCTATTATACCCTCATTTAAACTTCTTGGAAATTTTCAAGTTTGAATCATCATTTTTGAAACCATAATTAATAAGGGTAAAATTATAACTTCACTATGTTAATTATTGTTATCTTAATATGTGTGTCATTTCTAAAGTGGACAACTAAATAGGGACATAGTGAGTGTTTAAGATCAAACAATACGGCAACAAGGTTAAGAATTAAAGTGTTTCTTCAAGAACATATTTGAGAAGGGAATATATCAATAATAGCATATTTTGAGGTGATATTTTAAAAGTAAAAAAAACGAAAAATTAACCAAACCTCACCGATACCGAAGAGAAATCAATATGATTGGAACGATTTTGAAAAATCTAACTTTAGTTATTATATTATAAAATATCCAAAAAAAAAATAATTAGAATGATATATTTTTTAAAAATAATCGACTGAATCGTATCGCGCCCCAAACCGTATCGTTTATTTGATTTCACAAGAAATTACAAAATATGTACACTTAGTTCTAGTAAAGTTCCATGCAATCTATTTCTTCTTGATTTTATCTCTAAAAAATTTTCGTGATTCGAGGGTTATTAGTTGCAAACATAGGGAAGAATATATATTTATTTTCTAATATAAAGTGAGTAGAATTATGTTCTTTTTCTTAATTCTTCTCTTGATGATCTTTGTGATTCGGAGTGTCATTAGTAATATTTTCTCAAACATATAAGATGGTATGAACATCCTTGAGATTTATTTGATCTGAATTTTATAGATTTCTTAAAATATTTAGTTGTTGACCAATTTCTTTATGAATATTATATGAATTTATGGAATATATTCAAGATACCTCTTCAAGATAATATATTATTCATTTAAGAAAGTGCTAAATAGCCAGAAAATTTTAAAAAATTATGATATTTTTTTATATTAAAATAAACTGATTTTTTTTTTTACATTTTTAAATTAAAAGATATTAAAATCAAAAGGTTAAAAATATTTTAAAAAGAAAAAATATCATTCTAGCCAAAAAGATTTTTTCATTCGTTTTATAAAAATGAGCCAAGATTCAAGGTGGAATAGCCCCAAGAGCAATAATTAAAATTGAAACTTAGTCTTCTAAATTCCATAAAATTTCAATATCTAAGTATTTTATTAATGTTAATCATATTCTTTTAAAATTCGATTAATTTTAATTTACACTAAAAAAATTATCTCGAATAGAAAATATTTTTTATCAAAGACCACTTTATTATATTATTACTCCAACGTGTCAACCTCAAACTTAGATCTCATGAAACGTGGGTTGCACATCATCACCTAAAAGTAAAAAGAAAAAAAAAAGACTATAAATATATAGCAAAGACTGCAAAATATATGCTCCATGTATTTTCAGTAAAATAACAATAATGTTTTTATAGATAAATTGAAATTTGTAACAATTTTTTTATTTTTTGGTGCCATATTAATAAATAAGATAGTGACAAAAATCGAACTTCAAAACAAGTCAAAATTCAATTATATAATGACGAAGTTAAGGAATTTAGTAATGAGTATTTAAGGACGTTTGAATTTTAATATATAAATTTTTGATAGTTCTTCATTGCTTAAATTCATGTGATTTGTTTGATTTAGTATAAATTTTAAAATAAAATTAACTTGTAGTTTTAAATATATCGTGATATTTTTACGACTGTAAAAACATGTCAATTAAAATAGTACAGCTTAAAATGAGAGAAGTTTAAAGTTAAACTACAATCGAATATATAAAGATATTTTTCTTTTCGAAAATTAACTATTTAACAGGAATACAATTGTCATACGCGTCCAAATTTGAGGGCCTCAGTTTTCTTAACAAATAATAGAAGTTCAACAAATCTAAAATGTTATGTCCCAAAAAAGCCTAAATGAATTAACGTATAATAAACTTCGTAAAAAGGTTAAAAAATTTAAGGCCTTCATTCGAGTTTTGACTTTAGGCCATTGTTGTATTTGAGCCATTCTGCAGACTAAAAAGAGATAGTATGATAAAAATTAAAATAAAATGAATATAATTTTCTAAATTAAAGATCTAATACAAGAAAATAGTGATTTTTCTATGAATGTAGAAATTTCTGATAGAATATTCGTCGAAAATCGTGTTTTTTTAGATACATATTTTATAATATAAAACTAAAATTTAAATATTATCTAGCTAGGATAATTCTCACTTAATTGGTGAGGTGTCTATATTATATTGTATCTATGTCCCCTTTGTGGTTATGGAGTTCACGTCTCTCACCAAAAAAATAAAATTTTGAACTAAAATACAAGAAAAAAAAAACCCTAAGAACTAAGACATTGACACTTTACTTCACCATGTTTTATGATTTATTATCCACCAACATCCATTTATCAATTGTTAAAAAGCTCTTTCAAAAAAAAATATTTTTCATCATCTATTTCTTTCTCTCCTTTTTCCTTCGTGATATCAACGTTACGAAATTAGTCAGGTTCAATTATTGATCGTTATCGACCTACTATACTACATTTTCCACTTTGTACCAAAATGGCAACCAAGCCTAATGGCACCACCACTAAAAACCCCACCACCCCCACCCCCACCTCGAACCCTACACCGAAAAATCAAACGTACAACCCTAAGAGCCAGACGTACAATCCAAATCGAATCCCTTATCGACCGAACTATCGACACAAACGCCGTGGTCGTGGTTGCAATTTTCGTAGATGTTTTTGTCGATGTTGTTGTTGGACTATTCTCATGATCATCATTATTCTTATACTTGTAGCTATTGCTAGTACAATTTTTTACTTCCTTTATCGTCCTCAACTCCCTTCATTTTCTATATCCTCTCTCAAGATTTCGCACTTCAATCTCACCACATCCCCTGATGACACTACAAGACTCGCTACTAAATTCAACGTAACTCTGTCTACCAAGAACAAAAACAAGAAAGTCGTATACATTTATGATCCAATTGCATTGAAAGCGGAATCAACCAATCAAATTGAGCTAGCAAATGGGGATTTTCCAAGATTTACTAGTGCACCAAATAATGTCACAATTATACATTCAACATTATCAATTGTGTCACAAGTTCTTGATGTGGATTCAATTTCAAGTTTGAAATTAGATATGAAGAGAAAAAGTGGAATGCCAATGAGGATTTTGTTGGATACAAAAGTTGTTGTGAAAATGGACAAATTGAAAACTAACAAAGTGGGGATTAGAGTAACATGTGATGGTATCAATGGACCAATACCTAAAGGGAAAAATCCAAGTGTGGCTTCAATTACAACAGCTAAATGTAAGGTTGATTTGAGAATCAAGATTTTGAGATGGACTTTCTAGTTACAACTTCACCTTTTTCGATTTTTCATTCTATGTCTGACACATGTTTTGAGATTCGACTAATTCAAATTCACGTCAAAAGGTACCACTTTGAGGTTTCTATCTAAGTCGACTCCATTCTCAAGGCACAAACTCGAGATCATAATTAAGATAAGAGTCGGGGAGTACTTATCAATTTTTCAATTTTTTTAAATTGATTTCAACTCAATTTGATTTTGTGAGTTTACTATTTTGCTTTTTCTTTGGTCAAGTGTAATCATATATATATTTTTTATTTTTATATTTTGAAAAAATCGGAATTGGTTGTAAACATCATAGAATTTTGAGTTTTTTTTGTTTATATATATAATATAAAAAGATAATCAAGAATTGTAAAGAAAGTAGAGGGGCTGGAAATATAAAACAGTTTGTCAATTTTGTTTCTTTATAGTACTTCTATGTTTTATTACTAGTATTAGAGTACGTGTGTTGTAGTATATTCAGAACTAATAAGTAAAAGAATTGTATACAAGAAGTATATACAATAGTAATTAACGTTTGAAAAAATCCACATTATATTCATTTAAACAACAGAATTAAGTGTTACTATGATAATATAATAATTTAACTCAAAATAATTTTGATATTCTTTTAACCTCCAAATATGAAAATTTTAGTTTAGTTAATACATTTTATTTTTCAATATTATTATTTATTATTTTATTAGTGTATATGACTAAAACTCATGTAAAATGCTTAATCTAATCCTTTATAGACTATAGTCATTATATATGTGGGCTCATGTCTCTTATGATCCATGTGGAAATGGGTTTCAAATGTATCCATTGGGCCTTAGCTAGTGCTATATCAAAAGGCCCAATACAATGAGCTATGCCTAAACGGCCCATGTTGTCAAGGCCCACTTTAATTTAGTAGGATAAAAGTTACCAATATCGACGCTTCAACTAAATCGGAATTGAAAAATATCAGTTAAAATTTTCAATTCATTCGTGAATAATAATATAAGGACGTCAAAGCCTATACTTTTATGTCCTTCTCTAACGGTACCAACTACCAGCCACTCGTGTTCATAATGGTTGATGAAGTGCTCGCTACACCACTAGGTCAAGAGTTCGGGGCTAATGTTTTTACAAAAACGATGACTAGGAAACACGAGGGTTGCAATTAGGTACCACAAGTTTGATAGAGTTACATACAAAGCATTTCCTCCATCTCTCTAGTAGTTTATGTATCCACAATTGATTTGATCGCATATTTGCACCGTTAATTACTGTACTATCAAAAAAATTGACTACCAAAGATATTTATCTAGGAGTAGATTTATATAACGCGAAAAATACTATTTAAAAATTACATGTCTTTGTCTCATAATTACACGATTGTTATTCATTAGTTAATTGTTATTGTAGTAATGAGTACACATTACCACACAAAACACTACATTTGCTTTAAAATCCTATGAGTATAATGCCAATGATGAATTAACCCAATGGGCTAAATGCAACGGTAAGATAGCCTTAAAAATGCCAAAATAAAGTGACATATATTCTTACGTAAGGTTGATTATGAGTTTACGTGAATTTAATAATATTATACATATATTATAAATTCGTTATATATCTCAATAAATACTTAACTGAAATATTAATTTGCAAAAATAATTGAATGGTATTGTAATTTCCATTTTTTGGTACATTAAAATACTAAAAATAAATTATTTCTTTCTTTTCATTAATTAATCTACCAAACCTTAATAATAACACAAGTCATCACTTCAGAGCAAAGATTAAGTACCAAAAAAATACACCTAATGCCACTTCCTCATTTTAATCTATTTCCCTTCCTTTTTTCTTTATATATTACCTTTCATATTTATTCTTTTTAATACTTCACCAAGAAGATTACTTTTAAGATAAATCTAGTTTTGGTTTGTTACTCAATACTTTTCAAGTATGATGTAACATCATAAATACACCCCTTTAGAGATTTCTAAAATGATAAAGACTTCAATAAAATAAAAATAAAAATAAAAAAAGAAGAAATTTTATATCAAAAGTGAAATTTATTGTTAGTTTGACCAAATTTCCCAAATCTACTTAGTTTTTGTTACTAGTGTTTTCTTGAGAAAATACTTTCGGAGATTAATAATTTGTGTTTAGTTAATCAAAGCAAAAGTAAATTATAGTAATATTAGAGTAGTAATTTGTATTTGGTCAATGATTTAAAAAGAATTCATAAAAATTTATAGTTTTTATCTTCTGCAACTACAAAAAACGCTCTTTTTAAAAAAAAGGTTGGTCAAAATTGATAACTCTCCAAAATAAGAATTCTATAAATAAAAAAAGATAACACTTTTCTATTCTTAGAAACTTAGTCAATAAGACTAGTAACACGTAACATATCACATATTCACATACAAAATTACTCGCAAATAAGTTCAGGTCGACTTTGCTCGTGTGAACATGTTCACGTTGCTCTAAAAGAGAATTGCGTTAGGTCGATTACTAACGAAATACTTAACAATTTATGATTACTAACGAAATACTTAACAATTTACGACGAATCCTCGTAATACAGAAAAAAGAAAAAACGAAAATAATTGAAGAGGTAACGGTAATGTCAACATCATAATACAACTATTTTACATTCTTCTTCTCCAAAGGGTAAAAAAAAACAGAGCACTCCAAAAATGGCAGCTCTGTTTCCAAACCAATTTTCTCTCTCTAAATTCCTCTCTTTCTCTCTCTTAATCTCCGTCTTCTTCTTCACCGTATCTCATTCCGATGATTTCTCAGCTCTTTTAGCCTTCAAATCCCAAGCTGATACGTCGAATTTTCTCTCTTCATGGTCTAGAAATGTCCCCTGTTCTTCATGGATAGGTGTAAAATGTCATCCAATTACTCGTCGTGTCGTAAAAATTGTACTCAATCACTTGAATCTCACTGGATCAATTCATCCATTAATTCATCTTACACAAATTCGTCATTTGAGTTTACACCACAATTCTCTCAGTTCGATTCCGAAATTCGATTTTTGGCCTAATCTCAAACATGTTTACCTCTCTCACAACAAGTTTTCCGGTGAATTTCCGCCAGGAATTCACCATTTGAAGCGACTCAGACGACTTGATTTGTCGTTCAATGAGTTTTCCGGTGAGATTCCGGCGAAGGAGTTGAATCAATTGCCGCATTTAATCACTCTGCGTCTCGAATTCAATTCTCTTAGCGGATCACTTGGTGCTGATGAAAAAAAAGCTATTGCTTCAGTTAAGGACTTCAATGTTTCTGGGAATAACTTTTCCGGGAAAATCCCAAATTGGTTATCAAAATTTCCAGTTGCAGCTTTTGCAGGTAAAGTACGGAAATGAGCGGATTGGATCAAATTTGAACGGATAAATAGTCATTTTTTAGTTCTCGTAATTGAGAATTAACCATGGTCATAGCATATTATCGTGGAGTTTCACTTGTGAAATTTGAAACGTTACCACAACGACTATTTTCTCAATTACAACATTGAAAAATGGCTAGGTCTAAACAGGCCAAATTAATAAACATGGTTCAAAATTTGTTCGAATCAAAATGAGCGAAGTAGCGGAGTCACTATTTAAACTTTGTCCCTCCTATGCTAGTGAGCTAAAATTTGCATTCAACTTCTTTTGAATGCGAATTTTAGCTGACAAAGCTAACGAGGACAAACTTTAAAGAATAAAAACATATATATTGTGCAAAAACTAACCTTTACTAGCTACTATTCGATTTTGTCTTTGAAACCAAACTATTTTCATGAAGTTTCGAATTCAACAACTTATGTATTTTTCTTATAGGAAACGTTCGTCTTTGTGGATATCCATTACGAACTATTTGCCCGAATGAAGTAGTGGATAGTAATCCAACAGTGATGAGTACTCCTAATTCACAATTCAACTTTCTTGATCAAAGAAAGAAGAATTTGAGTGAAAACATGTTCTTATTGATAGTCACACTTGATGCAATTGGCGTAATGATGACGGTTTTGGTAATAACATGGTGTTGTTATTACAGAAAGAAGAATCAAGAGGGTGAAATTTACAGATTGAGGTCGACGAATAGGAAGTATAATCAGGACACGAGTAGTTCAAGTCTGTATCATTCATTTGAATATGGTATCAAGAGAACAAGTGATCAATTTGCAACAATGGTTTGTTTTGAAGGATGTAAAGGTTTTAATAAAGTTGATGATTTGTTGAAGGCCTCTGCTGAAATGTTGGGAAAAGGAAGTGTTGGAACAAGTTATAAAGTGGCTATTTTGGATAATGGAGATGTTGTTGTAGTTAAAAGAGTAATTGAAAAGTTGAAGAAAATGAAAGATGTTGATGGAATTTTGAGATTAATTGGAAATTTGAGATATACAAATGTTGTACCACTTAGAGCTTATTATTCATCAAAAGAGGAATTGCTTCTTGTCTATGATTTTCTCCCAAATGGAAGTCTACACAATCTCTTACATGGTAATTTTTCAATCCTCTCCTCCTTATGGTCTGTTCGGTCAAACTTTCAAAATCTGTTTATTTGAAAAAGTATTTTGTGCTTTGAAATACACTTTTGCAATATTATGTTTTATCATGTCCTCGATAATTTGAAGTTGAGCCATTGAGTTAGTTGTTTTTGTTGTAATCTCTGCTTGATTAAGCTTTCAAAAAGTGTTTCTAGGGCGGACCTACTCAAAAACACTTATATTTTCCCTAAAACTTTGACGAAAAACCTTAAAACTCTAAATTAAGCACTTTTTTAAACAATAAGCACTTTTAACTTCCCAAAAACTTGATCAAACAGATTATTAATTAGGAATAAAATGGAAGAGTTATTAAGAGTTCATACAGTTGATCCCCATTTATTTGAGATTGAAATATAATTGACTTACATATATTATTATAAGTAACTAATGTTTATACTATCAGCGTAATTTAACATGTTATAATAATAAGTAATGTGTGAGATAACAAGTTACACTTATCATAATGAGTTACTTGTAGTAGTTATCTTTTAGATGATCTGATAGTGTAAAAATTCCACAGGTAATCGTGGACCGGGAAGAACACCATTGGATTGGACAACAAGATTAAGATATGCATTAGGAGCAGCAAAAGGACTTAGTTTTTTACATAGCTACAACAAAACCAAGATTTGTCATGGGAATTTCACATCATCAAACATACTAATTGATCACAATGGAAATGCTTGTATCTCTGATATATGTCTCCACTTGCTCTTACAAATGCCAATATCATCAAACAATGGATACAAAGCACCGGAGTTATCGACACAAAACAATGTAAACACAAACCAAAATCCTAGAAAATTTTCTCAAAAGAGTGATGTGTATAGCTTTGGAGTGGTTTTACTAGAGATTTTGACTGGGAAAATTGCAACAAGTGAAGGGGAAACAAGTTTAGCAAAATGGATACAAAGTGTTGTGAACAAAGAATGGACTTGGGATGTGTTTGATTTTGAACTTGCAAGGTATAAAGAAAGGGAAGATGAAATGGTTGCACTTTTAAAAGTGGCTATGGCTTGTTTGGTTGCATCTCCAAAAGATAGGCCAAAGATGATTGTAGTGGAGGAAATGATCGAAGACATCGCGAAAAAAGAGAACAGATAGATGGACAGGTCCATTATCTATCGAATTTTGAAATGTTACGTTTACTAGTCCACAGGATTTTCTCGATCATCGAAAGAGGAGAATAGAGTTCTTTACTACTAAATACTAATTAGTTATGATGATTTTTTTTTGGTTTTCAATTTTTACCTAGAAATAATTTGGTACAATTACTATATCATTCTTTACTTCTTTAATTCTTGTATGTACTGTCCATTTCTTACAATTGTAATTGCTAAAGAGTGTAAAAAAAAATAATTGGATCACATAATTGTTTTCCTATGGTCTAAAATTCCTTTTCTTTTTTTTCCAAAAATAAATGTATAAAAAACTTATAATACTAGTGAATATTTAGCTAGTATTATCTTTTCCATCGATATGTTGTAATTTTTAAGATTCTTATCCTTTTAATCAGGAGTCTCAAATTCAAGTCTTGAAAATGAAGTTCTTTTGATAGAAAGCGGTAAAATTCCTTCTAATAACATTTTTATTAAGTGAATTTGAATTAATCGGACTGTTCTAAACCTTTTGTCATTCATTTTTATCATCCTCTAAGTAAAAAATGAAATGCAATGGCCACTTTCTACATACCACACTTTAAAAGTAATTTTTTAACACAAATACACATTTTGAACCAAAAAAAAAATTGAGTTTGATCGAACACGTCTTCGAATTTTGGACTTCTATTTTTGCCCCTAACTTTTTGTACATACACAATTTTTTTAAGAAGGATATTCAACTGACCACCCTATGTAGCTTACGCGCCACAACTTTTCAACACATAAATTGCATTGCACCATACAAATAGAATAAATCAATGCATATATTCTACACATGGTGAATTCATATCAACTTTTCATTTTCAGCCAGTCTGGATCATTTAAAGATAAACAATGACATATATAATGGACCTATTTTGCTATGCCAGTTGCAGTTTAAGGCCCATGATAATGACTTGAGGAAAAATTTAATGAAGGCCCTTTTTAGAGGAACAATTGTCTTGACATAAACTGTTCTAATGTACACCTTTGAAGCACATGTAAACACATTCATCGCATACGGGTGACAAAATCAGTCCATGAAAATATAACTCGTTCCACCTATGTCCAAATTGGTGGGGGTCATGCTTATTAAGTCTGTCCATTTTGATTCGTCCACTTCAGTCTATTTAAAAGTTAGGCTTATTGTTCGATATGTAATGTGTTTGTCGTAGTAAAGAAAAAAAAACTAGGTAATTAAAAATATTATAAGAAAAAAAGACAAAGAAATTCTAACATAGTTATTCTTAGCCCAAGTAATTTTTGAGCCGGTTAATGACCTATTTGTTTATTGACTCAGCTCATTTTGATCCGTTCAAATTCAGTGAAACCCTCCTATTTACATCCCTACCTTCAACTATATGAATTCTCGCTATCCAAAAATCAATTAGTTTTACGCTAATTGTCATCCTAACCGTAATTAATCCTCCTCCTTTATTCAAGCTTGAGACCATAACATGCGCAAGTAACTTAATTGTAACTAACCCTCCTCCTTCACTTAGGCTTGAGACGGGCAATGTAACCAAGTATTGATACTGGTAAATGGATTCTATGATTAAAATCTTAGATCCGACTCTGGCTCCACACACACAAAAAAAACATGGGTCACAATGTCAAGTTATTCTCAATTCTTTGCACAACTATTGACTTGCTGTTGCTTCATATGAGGAGCCAAAAGGTGTGAATGATGTGTGCCCCAAAGGGTCCCCAATGACTCACACTGGCAATGGCCTATTTATATGTCATTTTTTTATTTCTTGGATTTTTTTAAATTGGAAAAAGTCAATAAAAATTCCAATAGGCTTGACGAAGTTGAGCTGTACTAAGAGAATCATTTTTGTCTCAATCAATCAAAGAATGCATCAACTGAAAATATCATCTTTAAGATTGAATAAAATATGGTGTATTATGTTATCTAATCTAGTTGATTAAAAATCATCAAATACATTTTCAAAAATGTTTTTTTGTTTTTGTGACTTGCATCAACTTGCTAATTGAAACTCTTTGCCAAGAGGGAAAAAGGTGTTTGAAACCCTCGAGTCTCATATAAAAAATAGCAGTCTGATGCATTAAACTTTCGTTATGATTAGGGTCCAAATCACAAGGGTCTTTTGTATGTAAACAGCAGTCTCATCCCCTTTTCACATCTTATATTAATGACCATTTATCTCAATTTTTTATTTTACTAATTAGTTCTAAACCTAACAACTCCTAAGTATCATAACATATCCCGTGTATAGAGTCTCACAAGGCAGGGTCTAAAAAGGATAAAGCGCATATGAATTTTAGTACAATAAACTTTTCGACTTAAGAAATACAACCCAATATTCATTGATCTTGGTTGTGTTAGTTTCAATGTGTATGTGTGTGATTATTACTACAACATCAATCAATTAAATCAACTTCAAATAAATTTTTATTAAGAAAATGATCAACAAATATATAAAAGACAACAACTTCTTCCAATATAGTATAATGTACGTAGAGTAACAAAAACATGACAAGAAAAGTATCAATTAGATGGTTTTGTTTGTTTGGAAGCACACAATAACTTCTCATCGTGTTGTAGTGAAATCATCATATCTCGTTTCAAAATATTATCCCAATCCAATTTCTTTAGCTTATCAATAAACTCATACGATAGGACTACACGAGAAGTTTCTCCTTCTTTTATCACTCTCATACATTCTCCGTCTGATGTTGACATTTTACCTCTATCGATCAAATTCAATAAAAGGGAGAAGAAGATTTTTGTTTGGGAAAAAATGTTGTTTTCTTGTACTATTTATAACAATTATTTACATGAGTATCTTTATCTTTGGTAATATTATCAATTAGTTAATTCTTTGAAATTTTTTATCCATAATTAATAAGTGACTTCTATAGACATATTTTTAGACTTGCAAAAATAGTTATTCTTACCTTAAAAAGGATTGCTCAATTCATTCATTTACCTTTTATAATACAAAATACTTACTATATGACATAATTACCATAAGAATATATAATTAATTATATTGCTTCCCAAAAATTGAGTCAATGATGATTTTTATGTCAACTAATAAAATATTGATGTTTTTTCTTCCTCTGTGTTATTTTAGTTGATCATTTTACTAAATAATTGCTCCTTATCAATTGTCCATCTTACTAAATTAAGAAAAAAATATAATTAACTTTTTTCTATATTGCAATTAATTCGTTTTGAAAGGGCACACATTTATTTGAAAATTTTCCAAGCTTTTTAAGAGGTAAAATTAGTAAAAAATTAACCTTTTTATTTATAATTTCTTATGCATATAAAAGGAAAATATCAACTAATATGGTACGTATGAGAATTTAAACAATTAAACTTACAAATTTTAGTGCATGTGCCTAACCTTTTGCTCTAAGCGTATAAAAAAAGAATGACATATTTTTTTTTAGTCTGTTTTAAATAGAATGATTCATTTTTTAAGTGATATTTCAATTTTATTTTTTCACGTAACATGTTTAAAACCACAAGATTAAACACATCTTATATTATTTGACATAACTTTAATTTAGAAACAAAAATTAAAATAATTTTCTTTATTTTCTTAGAATCATTACTTTACAATAAAGGAAGCAATTAGTTCAAAGTTGTCTTTAGAAGTATATTGCTTCTTTTAAAATGTATATGTTCAAATATTTAGTTAACTTATAAATAAGAAGCAAAGCTTTATAGAAGTAAAAATTATAATTACTGATGATTGTTTTATTAGTTAAATGTTGCAAATGACCTTTTATTCCTCCTTGATTGAAAATGGAAGACATACTGTAAATGAATTTTTTTCTAAAATTCAAGGAAAAAAAGGGATTTTCATTTTTAAAAAATCAACAAACAAACAAAAAAGGATCTTCATACAACTACTAATATGAACGGACAAGAAGACAACACACTATCAGCTACTAACATTCTATCCTAACGCATGTCATCCACACTCTCCTATCTATGGTCCTGTTCTCGATAAACTGAAACTGTACCACGTAGATAAAAAAACCCAAGTAAATTGTGAAAGAAGGATGACAATCACCAGAGCAACAACTGGTGATATTTTAACAGTGTCAAACTGCAGTATGGAAACACTAGTAAGTAAGCTAATAATCTGCTAGTTTCATATCATATAGGAAGAGCAGTATAGTG
Source organism: Solanum pennellii (assembly GCF_001406875.1). NCBI lineage: Eukaryota > Viridiplantae > Streptophyta > Magnoliopsida > Solanales > Solanaceae > Solanum > Solanum pennellii. Next base: position 64,390,924 of record NC_028647.1, on the reverse strand, counting down.
AGTGCAGATATGGAACAACCAAGTTCTTGCACTGTGAAAATATACATTATTCCGGTGGGACGACTACATATCCAATGAAGATGAGCAAGGGAAGGAAGAAAAAAAAAGAAGCTAAAACCTGACTTGGAAAGGCTATGCCCGTCTATGTTACACGATGACACGGGAATTAAGAGGTCTAACGAGAGTTAAATATGAGCGATACACTAAAAATAACACGATGAAACTGCCGTTAATCTGTTAACAAAACATTTTGAACTCAACTTCACCTTCGTTAACAGCAGCTCAACAATGATTCTCAAAAGGGTGGAAGGCTTGCACGAAGATAATAGACTATATGCACATTGAACTGATAAATGGTTTACCAACATTTTCTGTGCTAAGATCCTACTGGAGCAATACCTTTGGTTTTAGCAGCAGCTGTAGCTGCAGCGGCTGCTGCAGCAGCGGCCGCAGCTGCTGCTGCACTTGGACTCTGGGGAGGTCTTGGATTGGACTGTGGTGTACTTTCAGCTGATACTGATTGATGTTGCTTCTGCTGAGTTTGTTGAGATTTGACCTGGGCAAGCAAGGCTTTGATCTGACCTCCGGTTAGTGTCTCCTTCTCGAGCAATGCATTAGCAAGAGCATGAAGTTCTTTATTATGAGTAGTGAGAATAGTTTTCGCATTGTTGTAAGCCCTTTCAAGTAATTCTCTTACTTCCTTCTCGATTAGAAGTCTAGTCTCAGTGCTCATGCTCTTCCCATTATCGTCGTAGTTATGGGTAACGAGCCCAACTTCTTTGCTCATACCAAACTTGGTGACCATGGTTCTGGCTAGCTTGGTTGCTTGCTTGAGATCATCAGATGGACCAGAAGTTACTTCACTTTCCCCGAAAATGAGCTCTTCAGCAACTCGCCCACCCATGGCAACATCAAGTCGTGCAAGCATCTGCTTACGGGAGATGCTAGTCTCGTCCTTTTCAGGCAATTGAGCAACCATACCAAGAGCCATTCCACGTGGAACAATAGTTGCTTTGTGCACAGGAAGAGCCCCATCTGTATGAATAGCTACAAGTGCATGCCCACCTTCATGGTATGCTGTGAGTTTTCTCGACTCTTGGGATATAAAAGCTGATTTGCGCTCACTTCCCATCATGATCTTGTCCTTCGCATGCTCTAGATCAGCCAAGCTTACGGCTTTGGCACCATCCATAGCAGCCTTCACAGCAGCGATATTCACCAAGTTTGCAAGGTCTGCACCAGAAAATCCAGGAGTCCCCCGAGCAATGATCATAAGGTCAACATCATCCGCCTTCAGAATCTGCCAAACAGGATATTCTTTGGATGAGAAAGTAGCAATGACCTAAACAGACCCCTAATAGGATATCATATTCACATTGCATCAGCTGTCCAAGAATGAGAGGATTTACATAAACCAAACATGGAAAAAAGGAAGCTTGACATAGCATGACATAATAACAACATACCCAGTGTGATCCCACAAGTGGGGTCTGGGGAAGGTGGGGAGTATGCAAACCTTACTGCTATCTCCATGGGGTAGAGAGGTTGTCTCCGATAAACCTCGGCTCAAGAAAAATGTTTTACAAATCAGGTTTGAAGAAAAACAAGTAACATAGCGAGACATAGTGACTCATTTTTATTCTAGGACCTAAATATTGAAAGAGAAAGCAACTTAAAATAAATAAATAGCGTCTAGATAAGAAATGATGAATCAATGACAAAGTGAAATATGTCAAAGGCAAAATGAAACAGGAAAAGATATCCACTCACTGAAGCTTTTGGAGATGATAACATTTATTGCATCTTCAAAAACTTTGAATGATCCACCCATTAATGTGCAGGGTAAATGAAAATATATTACCACAACACTAAGGAAAGAGGATGTGATGCACAATTGGTTTATCATATAAAACACTACATGTGAAAATAAAACAGGACAGTGTACTGGCTGTTTATAGCAAGCACAATATAGCTGAGACACACTACTGATAGATTGTGACCGTGATAATCTGGAAACTACAGCATCACCAGAAATGTCCCAGCTTGAGAAAATTTACCTTTGACATGTGAGATTCCAAAATCTGCTTCCGCCCTTCAACATCAGGATTTGGGACAACAATGTTGCGATCAAATCGTCCAGGTCTCACCAATGCCTTATCCAGTGACTCAGCAAAATTAGTGGCAGCAATCACAATGATTCCATCATTTTGTTTGAAGCCATCCAGCTCGACAAGCAATTGATTTAAAGTCATCCTCATATATTGCTGATCCTTAGGGTTACGGCTTCCTCCAATGGCATCAATCTCATCAATGAATATAATGCATGGTGATCGCTTCTTAGCAGCAGCAAAAAGGTCTCTCACTCTGCGAGCTCCGACACCAACAAACATTTCTTCAAACTCACTGCCACTGCATGAGAAAAAGGGAACCCCAGCTTCTCCAGCTATGGCCCTCGCCAACATGGTCTTACCAGTTCCAGGGGGGCCAACAAGTAATACTCCTTTTGGGAGCTTGCCCCCAAGACGAGTGAAACGCTGTACCCAAAAGTTCGCTGAAATGAGCAATTAAATAGATTGGGCTAATGTTGACTGATAATACTGCAGCTAATAAGACGTCGACACATATGAGCCATATATCACCACCATTACTAATCAGAATAAGTGTGCATACGTTACATACTTGACTGTCCAAGATAAGTATCTTTGCTGAAGTGGAAACTATAGGCAACAGTTAAAAAGATCTGGTTTAACACGAGAAAAGTAAGCAAAAGCACAAACAGACACCAAAAACCTTCTGGTTTGTACCTTTTCTCCACTTTTACTTCCAAAGGGTGTCTAACGGTTGATCAAGATTGAAAAAAACAGATGATTCCACTAGAATGTATTAATAATGGTGTAGGTACCTCAAGCTTAGGGAGGTCGCAACCTCGATATCCACGATTTTTTTTTGGGTTTGGTTTTAAACAGAATTGTTATAAGAAGTCAATGAAAATACAGAATTAAACAATTTTATTCACAGTTAATGACTTTCATTTAAGCTCCTGTGTAGCTCAGCTCATGGAAGTCCAAACTGGGTTAAACTTATAAGTAGACACCATGTTTTCTTATATTCTTTTATTCTATGTTTTTTTAGTTCATTCTTAATAAAAGCTGTAAGGAACAAAGCTACAATCAAACAAACAACTTTAGCCCGTATGACCTTTTTTATGCTTCATTCTTGTTCTTCCTTCATTAGTTTCCTTCTCTTTTCATAGTACTACCAACAACCAGGTTGTTCACTAAGTTGCCCCAGAATCATAGATAAGGAACACTAAGCAACAGCACGCTTTTACAGTTGCAAACACCACCACCACCACCACCACCACCACCCCACCCACCCACCAACCCTGTTCAAACTGAAAACACCACTGAGTATGCACCACCAATTAGAAGCATCACCACTCTTGATCAGTTAGATAGAACTGGAAAGGCTTATTACACTCGTTTCATGGAGCAAGTTAAAGCAAATCTTTGCAGATCAAATAATAGATTTGGTGCTGAAATGAAGTTGCAGAATCTTACCATATATGATATGTACCCTGTGATATATTTTGAATCAAGGCTATACCTATAATATGTGTATCATATGACCACATTGTTAGCTGTGAGCCTGTGACTACATATTATTACATGATTCTAGATTTTATCAAGTTCCATAAAATTTCTGTTGACATGTTGCTGATGATCGTAAAGATCTTGAACATGGTAGTTTATATATTTCAAAAGCTTTTCATCTTTCATTACACTTCATTTACGGCTTGTCAGTTGAGTTACCAGCTTGATTAAGGATCGTGTTAAAATAAAATTCTAGCTTGACTTTCCCAGTGTTTTCAATCACATATATAATCCACTATTCACAAAATGGTCCTATAAATAAGTGATCCTCACCTGATTTGACTATCAAGGTTCAGGCTTTACATGTGTGTTTAGGAACCGTAGTAGCATAACCCAAAATTATGGCACTTAACCAAATCGGAGTTCAACAACTGAATCTATTGAATGATCAAGACCTAATTATGAGAACCCAAGGGAAGAACCTTATATTCCTAATAAATGATAAAATGTGTTCTCCCCACATTTCTATCCTTGGCATCTTTTCAGAAGGGTGTTTAAAGAGAGCTGGTGAAAACACTGTCGTAAAAGACTGATGCATTTCTAGTATAATAATGTGTGGAACACCAAATAACAAAATTCATCAGTGTTATTTTTGTTTACTTACCTGCATTAGCGACTCAAATATCAAATATAGGACTTCTATACCGCAGATGAAGTCACTGAATTGCTTGTGAATACAAAAAAAATATCCCAGATTAACTCACCTTAGGATCTCGGAGATAGTGAACAATTTCTTCCAGCTCAGATTTTGCTTCATCAACACCCTTCACATCAGAAAATCTTGTATTGGTTTCCATGGTTGGTTGCACTTCCTCATTTAGACCAAGTCCTGATGCAGAAAATGGATTAAGAAAAAGACAATAGTAGAATGCTTCTGAATAGAGCTTCAAAAGCCAAACAAAAATTGCAGACCTCTTATACCTTTGCTGATTCCTCTATCTTCAATGAGAGCACCAACTCCAGAAATCAAGAGAAAGGCCACAGCCAGAGACCGGAATGTACGCCACAACTGTTCTTTGAAATTACCTCCTTCCACAGCCACCATATGTATAGGAGTATTACGGGTACCAAGAACACCATCCTTTGTTGATTTCCCAACATTTCTAAGAGCTGACAGAGCCCCTATATTCTCTTCCTCCATATGAGACCTAGCAGAACCAGCAATCCCTGAAAAGAGCTCTTGTCAGCGTCATTGGTATCCATGATAGACTAATTTAAGGAATAAACCTTCATAAGCAAGCATTAATGTTAAATGTTCAATATTTAGAGTAATCCATTCTCAAATAATACAAGGTAATGTGAGACATCTGATTATTACTACCTCTCTGCAAAGTCCGGAGAAGCTCACTTTCATCAAGTCTGTCAGCCTTTACCAGTGCCTTAACATACTCCGACACTGCCGCTGGATTGGAATGCAATGAAGGTTGGCTTTCAAACGACCTTATGACTGCCTCTGGATCACTTCTATGAAATGAAGCATTACTAGTTTCCTCTCTTTCACGTACTCTGCGGGCTAGACTTCCCACATAACTAGACTGAAACCTTTGCTTGGTATTTGCAACTCCATGAACTGCACGTAAAAGAGGGACAGATTGGAAAAGGAACATAAGGTCAACCTCAAGATTCAGATTGGTGATGGAAAATAGGCTCTATCAGAGGCTGGCAGAAGTTGCCTCTGAATTTGAAGTTATGACTCGTAGCTTCATATACAAATACTGCATCGACAGTATTTCTGCCGAATAAGATGGATTCATTAACTTATAAGCTGATATGTTAGCACACTAGAGTTTAAGGTTCATAAGACTCGGAAGTATGACCAACAAGGATTGCACTAAACTTGGAGGTTTGTTAGCTCATTTTCATGAAGTACGCTTCTGAGAGGCATTCACTAACCTTTTTTTTTGGTAATGCATTCACTTACTTATGAGTTGATATTTAACCCATTTGTGTTTAAGGTTTACAAGACATGGAAGCATATACCAAGGGATGCACTTTAACTTAGGAGGTTTGCTAGCCCAGTTCCACCAAGTTTGCTACTGAACATAATTGCTTAAATGATTTGGATTCACCAACTTATAAGCTGAAATGTTAATTTATTTTTTGATAAAGGCAACATTTGAATATCAACCATCAGCTCAAAGCTAGTATCCAAACATTGACACAATATCCTCCCTCCACAATTGTGTGTCTGGCATAAACAAAAGATAAAGAAAAGAAAAGAAGAAAAAAGAAAATTATCCCTAGATCCTCCAACTTTATAAGGACCCTAGAATGTCTACAATAGCCACAGGGTCATCTATATACTCTGAATTACACCAATAGCAAAAAGTGATAAGAATTGGAAGCATACTACTGAAAAAGAATTGCAGTGAGCTCAGGTTTGCTAGCTCACTTCCATGAAGCATATTATTGAAAAAGAATTGTGTTTGACTCGATAGGTTGCTAGTTCATTTACACAAAATGGTAAATTGATTTCTAACTTTCTCTTGTAAAACAATAACGTGCAGGGGGGACATCAACAGTATGAAACCATCTATAAGCAAAATTTAATCCATATCGATAACATGTCTGTCATTTAAATACAAAGCAATTTTTTGTTAGCGGCAGACTGCATACAGAGGTATGCAGAAATGGAGATAATTTACAAGAAAATTAAATGTTCAATTGTTTCTACAGATGTGCAAGTCTAACAAATCTTTTTTTAAAGTAAAAGCAGGTCAGAGAGGTTGACTTGATAATTTTATTTCAACATCTAGATAATTTTTCTTCCACTTCATTTGGTACATTTATCGTGATTCATGTCACACTCCTAACTCACTCTTCAACTTACTGAACCTTGTCTTCTAGATAGCGTACCCGTAAATAATTGATAGTGAATATAAATTAGCTCATCTGTTGACCTTCAATGTTATAATCAGTGTATTTTATTTTTTGCACCTTCCTTTGAACCCACTATAAACAAGGATTTACGTTTGAAGCTACTAATTAAAAAAAGCTCTTCCGTTTTTCTCCTTTTACTCTAATGTTTGTTTGTTTGTTTGAAAATGGTAACTTCCTTTTACTCTAATGTTTTTAATTTCTTTCATCCATTATTAGTAGCTTCAACCGAAATTAACCAGCATGAGCCTATAAGATTAGTGCATAAACACTTTGTAACCAATCCTTCTTCGCGGGGATGGGGGTTGGGGGTGAAGAGGTGACTGCATTATTAGCCAGTACGGTCATAAGAATATTTCATAAAATATAAGGCATGACCATTGTTCAGTTTAGAGAACACAACAGCTCAGCTTTTTAGAGGATAATAAATATCACACGAAAAGTTAAGCAGAAATGCCCTGGAAAAGAAGTTCCATATTATCAACCGTATGATATGATATCAATGTTGACCACAAAAATAAATAAACTCTCCTCCATCAGTGCCAAAATCTCAGAGCATACCTTCACTTCCTATGATCCGTCCAGAGGAAAGATATGTTCGATTGAACAAAGAGCTAATATGCCTCAGTTGAGATTGTTGCCTTTCAACCTGTAGAACAGAAAAGGTATTATTACACACATGAGAAAAGAGAAACAAGAAAAGAGCGATCATAGAACATGGAAAAAAGCTGAAACACATCCCCTATCTATTAGGACATGGGTCATTAACTTTTTTTCCTTCATATTTTTTCGTTTGCTTACATTAAACCCTACAGATTACATATATAGTATCTTTGAGAGCAGTAAACTGAGATAAATATAGTCAACATTTTAAAAAGTAGGTTTTAAAAAGTAGGTAAGTAACATTATATGAGCTTCGAAATTCTTTCTAGTGGGACGAGTTTAGTGAATCATTAATTCTTGCCTCAGAAATAAGAGACGGGTCTGGGATTTATTTTTTTTACAAAAGTAAGATGATTTCATTAAACGCATCAAGAAGATGCAGATTGTACAAAAGAGTGAACTCAGAGGACGAAAGTCAGCTATAAAATAAATAAAAAGCTAGGTTTGAACTAAAAGGATGACAAAGTCCAAAAGATCTACAGGACAGTTGATAGAGGTTAATTTAGCCAACTATATAACCAAAAAAGACATCTAGCTTTGAGGATAAAATAGGAGTTGATAACCCATCAAAACATCTCTCTGTCCAAATACACCGCAAAATGCATGAGACGGGTGGTTTCAGGGAATATTTCTCACGTGTATCCCACGTGCATAGGATCTGAGTTCAAACGTTAAGAAACTAACAGAGTTAGAGAGGACACTAGAAGAGCACCACTATTTTAAACTTGAAGGTTGCTCCATGTAATGAAGAGGGATGACTGAGTCTAAAGCCAAAGACAAAGGACTATTTTGAACTTTTTCTCTAAAACATGCATCTTCAGCTGCAGAAAACTGCCAAAATTACATACCATCGATCTAAAAAGGGCAGCTGAGAAGATGTATCTTTTTCCACTAGAACACGAGTATTTCTCATTAGAACACAAAAAAAAGGTAAATCACATCCATATGAGCTAGATAAGAAACAATGAATCAACTATACCTCAATCCAAAACTAGATGGAGTTGCTTAGATGAATTATCCTTATCCATTTTGCTCTATTTAAGTCCATTTCATTCCAATTAAATAATACGACTTTTAAGTCAAATTAGCAATTATCTATAATTAGAGGTTTTCTATATCTTTTACTTATCACTGCACAACTTATAACTCTAACCAGCGTAAAAAGACAAATGAAAAACACCAAATCAAATTTGAGACTTGGCAGGAACAACAAAGCCTTTATCCTATTTAGCTGGTATTGCACCCATAAGCTAAATGAGACTAGGCATTAAATAATTAACAATAAAAAGATAAGACAAATTTTCAGTTTCATGAACAATACTATAGCAAGCAAAAAGAAATAAAGCTACCACCACAGGAAAACAGAATACTTGGAAGACAGTAGCATAACACTAAAATAATCCTAATAAACGAAAAATAGAAACCACAAGTTATGAATGAGCCAATTACTCTGAAATCTCTGATAAATTAATCAAAAATAAAAAGCAATCCAATCTTGCACCCAACGGTGTGGCTAGTGGTCAATGAAGTAGGTTGAGAACCATAAGGTTTCATGATTAAATCCCATTGGAGACAAAAACACTAGGTGGTTTATTCTCATCTTCGCTAACCTTGATGGACAAGGTTGCTTTGTAGCTATGCAGGAGGGAAATACTAGATAGAAGGTATCCGTGGAATAAGTCGAGGTTTGAGCAGCTGGTCCAAACACAACGACTATCAAAAAAATCCAATCTTTGAAATAGAATTCCATAAAACTACAAAAATTAGGCTTTTCTAACATAATAGAGTGAAAATTCAATCTGAAACCATCAATCAAATAACGTCTTAATCCCAAACAAGTTCGACTCAATTATATAAATCATTCATAACCATTCCACTCTATTGGCCTCCATTTATCCTACCTCCAATCAACAAGAATAAAACCAAAAAATAAAACGAAACAAAATCCAAACTTGGAAACAGAAACCCATAAAACTACATAAATTAGGGTTTCTCTAACCTGATATAGTGAAATCTCAAGCTCAAACCATCAATCAATTGCATCTTAATCCCAAACAAGTTTTGAGTCAGTTATACAAATCATTGAGAACCATTCCACTCTATTGAAATCCATTTTATCCTACCTCTAGTTACCAAATAAATATGGGGAAAAAAAACAATCTTGGAAACAAAAACCCATAAAACTACAAAAATTAGGGCTTTTCTAACCTAATATAGTGAAATCTCAACCTCAATCTCAAACTCAAACCATCAACCTATTACATATTATTCCCAAACAAGTTCGAATCAATTATATAAATCATTCATAACCATTTCACTCAATTAAAATCCATTTTACTCTACATCTCGTGAACAACAACAACCCGAATAAAAACAAACAGGAACACAAAACCCCTCGAAACAAATAGAGACAATATAAACAAAATCAACTATAAAATAAGAAAATTGAAGAAGTGACCTGAGTTAGAAGGCGCATTAAAGCCATCTCCTACAAAAGATCGAATTTTTCTTCAACCCCTTTTCTTCTCTAGCAAGATTATTGATTTTTCTCAGCTTCTTTGAGGATTTTCTTCAGAAATTTTCTGTGATGATCGAAAATCGAGAAGGGGAAATTAGAAGAGCAAAGATGGATATTTTTTTTTCTGTTTTTTTCTTTTTTATTTTCAATCAAATGGATATAAATATATTTGTGCAATTAATATTACTATGAAATAAATAAAATGGAAAATATCTCAGGTCGAAAATGCTGACTTTTAACTTTTTTAAAAATGAATAATTTTCATATTTGTAAAAGAAACATGTTTTATTAATTGCAAAATGGTGTGAAAATTTGTTTATATCAATCTTTATAAATGTCTATCGATCTAAAATTATTTATTTATAAATTTTAAGGTCACTTTTTTTATTTAATTTGTGTGATAGCTAGAATCGCTTATTGCATAAATTGAACAGATAATTATGCTTAATAATTAAATAATCAACAGGTGGTTATCGAGCAATGTTTTGTTTAAATCATTTCATGTTTTCTTTTTTTATTTTTACCCAATCAATATTTGATCTCTAATTTTTTTGAGTTCCACTTAAGTTGTCTATTATACAATTGTAAATTACTGTGAGAAATATAAACTCAAGTCTAAATTTTGAGATTTTCATAGGACGGTATGCATAGACATTAGCCCTATTTGTGTGATATAAAAAATTATTTTCAATAGACTTTCGACTTAAGAAAAATGTTTCAACAACAAATTTGACAAATACAAAAATAAAAACTATCGTGAAAGAAAAACACTATAGAAAAGATAGGTCGCAATTGACGCATACATTCCATTAAGTTTCAACGATCATTCGATATTAAACTGTTTAGAATTTCGAAGTTCGATTCAAGAATGGCTAAAATATAAATACTGTTTAAAATTTTGCTATATTTTAAATAGTTAAACTTCAAAGCAACTATTTTCTCCAAAATAATGAGTATTGGACAAGATAGGCCCAAAAAAGAAACTAAATGATCTTTATTTCATTTGGGTCAACTGTTTTAGATCCAAATTCCACATTTTTATTGTCAAGTTAGGGATGATAGTATCAAACAACATATAGCATGAAATAAAAAAAAATGCGTTCATTTCTCGATTGGTATTCGATATTTGCATTTATAAGGCCTAGCTAAATTTGAATTCGTATATTCCATGGCCTATTTCTGAGGACGACACTTTAAAGCAAAAAAATTTTTCATTCCCAACATGATTTTCATTCAACAACAACACATCCAATATAATCTTACGAGTGGAGTTTGAAAAAGTAGAGCGTATGCGACCTTACTCCTATCTTGTAAAGGTACGAAAAATATTTTATTACTATTGCAGGATTATTTCTAATCAAAGATAGAACAAACTCAATCGAACTGTTCACAAAAAATTTAAATCATCGAATCAATGAAGGTCTAAGCATTCATCATCAATATATTTAAGTAAAAATTGAATTATCAAATGTAATGGTAAATATAATAAGGCCATGTCAACATCATTATAAACCACCTTAATCTAACTTCCATGGAAAGCCATTAAGTTCCACTAAGTAGTGTATATGCACTCTTACTCTCTACGTGTAAAATTTTGCATTTCGCTCTTTAATTTTATATTATCATAAATCCATCAGTATTTTTGCGATGCTTATATTGTAGATATGTTAAAATTTATAAGCTAATATTAACGCTCATATAATATTATTATGCCAGTTATTTTATAAAACACGTCTTTCATTATGATGAATATCTTTCTATCACATATACTAATTAGTAGAGCACTTTTTCATGTCAACTTTCTTAGTTTAATTCTATGTTACATTATGTAATCCCTTTTTTTGGAACATCGAGCCTATATGTCTTAACTTATTTGTACTTCAAACACCATAATTCTATTTAATTTCGCCTCAACTCGAATCGTATATATATAAATAATTTAAAAAGATTATGGAATACATATGTATGTATTTAAATTGAGTTAAAAGGAGTAAACAAATATATCTTATTATCTTATATAGCCTATAGGGTAACTTTAGACTTTAGAAGCAAACCTAGCCATTAAGGAAAAAATGTGGTGGGGTAAATAAACATATGGTTAACATCTACTCTAATGTCTTTTCTTGAAAAAGCAAACACACTTTAGTTTTCTAATATTCATTATAATCATGCCTTAGACTATTCACTTTGAATGATTGAGTGAAGTGAATGTGGGGACTTTATGTCATTTTTTATTTTATTTTGTAAGGATTCAATTGTAGATTCTTTTTGGACAAGTTTTAAAAGATTCTTTAAAAATGGGAATCCAACAAAATTGACCAATGAAATCGCGCCACGTTTCCATTTTTAGGGTTAGTCAAAAATCATTTCATTTTTATTAGCAAAAAATATTAGAGGTCTAATATATAAACTTGTGGAAATGAGCATTAAAGTATTTTATAGTGAGTTTGCTCTTTTCATCATCACTAGTCTCTTATTGGTTTTATAATTTCTTCCTCACATAGGGGCCTCTTATGTCCCATCTTCTTTCTTTTTTTTTTAATTTTGGTTTTAGTTTTAGCTTTTCATTTAATTGATATTTAAGGGTTATTTGGTTTGGTTGTTGGAATTAGGAGTTATATTCTACTATAAAATTTTAAATTTATTAAGTATTTGGTTGTGATTAATACTAGTGTTTGAATAAAATTTATATCAAAGTTAAAAGATTAATAATTTCATATGCGTTTAGATCTCTCTATAATAATATCTGGTTTTTACTGAGTCCGACTTTCCTATAATTATTACATTACATCATATATTCTGTTATAGCCAAAAGATATTAAGACAAATGACATCGCTATATAAAGAAATTTAACTATAAAATGTACATTTTCATTTTTTTTATTATAATATCTTTAATTTAAATAAAAAAAAAACAACCCATTACTATGATTTTAACTCTCTAAATTATTCAATTTTCTGTAAGCAGCTAGAGAGAAGAATATTATTTGCACCCATTTTTTGATAAATGGCCGAACCCACACAAATAATGCAATACTTAGGGTGACAGTAGTGGAAGTAGCTAGTATGAAATTTCTTGGGCGAGAACCCGCGGTGAAGAAATAAAGAGATCCTTCTAAATGAACAAGTTATATTGAAATGGCATAATACATATATTGAATCCTAAACTTGGCTTCAGATTTTAACTTTGACCTCCAACTTTCGTAATGCACAAACAAACACCTTAACTATCTAACTTTTAAATAAATAAACACATGAATCCTACATAGCAAAATACACGTATGACAAAAAATGACATGTAAGACATGTGTGTCTATTTGTTCAACTTTATACAAGTTTAAGTGTCTACTTGTGCACACCCAAAATTGAAGAGCTTAAATGTAATTCGAAACCAAGTTAAAGGGCATATTTATGTATTATGCCTATTAAAATTATAATAAGAAAATTAAATAATTACAAATGATTTAGTGAATATACTTTTATTAAATGATGTTTGATTAATCACAAATAATATATATATATATATATATATATATATATAAACTTTTACATGTGTTTGATTTTACCATAGATAATTTAGGATAGTTTTTTTTTTTTTTTCAATTTTGGCTTTGACATTTTTAAGGATTTTGAGGGAGAGTGAGAAAAACAGATTTGTTATTTTAATGTTTTAAACTTGCAATAATTATCTCACACTAATATTGATTTAACCAAGCGTGGGATAAAATCTAAATATTCCTTTACACTTTATTATCAGTACAAGTTTTCAAAAAACAGAAGACAATAATATAAATTCTTGTCATAAATCATAATATGTTCCATGTATATATGAAGTAAATTCATTATATACCCTTTTGTTTTTCTTGATAAATTTGTACAAAAACTTATAAATAAAATTTCTGATTTCTTTGTTTGTTTATGAGAATACAAACACATATATGTGTGTGATCACAGACTAAATTGACAGAAAATGAATATTGTCTAGTACAATTGTGACATATTTATTGTACATAAACTATTAGAAAATATCACGTGAAAAATATCTAAAACGAATTTAAGATTTTAAATTTATAAGTTCTGAATTATATTACATGTCAGTTTATTCATGAGTTTGAGATTTGATAATTTGTATATTAAGTGAAGTTTATAACAGTGTTTGTTGACGAAAGTTATTGAGTTCTGTTAAATCTCTAACTTATATCGTAGCTTCGTCTCTATGTAATATTAAATTTACTAAAAGGACATAACAAGTGCCACACAAAAATGGAATAAATCACAACGGAAAAGAATAGTTGATATCATGCTTTTGTCCACCATATGTAATAATGAGTTCGGAGTCTAAAAGCGAAAAATGTCAACAAAATCTTTAAAATGGTATATGAATTTTTTTTAATCAAAATGGCAAAATCGCTTACGAAATAGCGATTTTATCCGCCAGAAAAAGCAAAATCGCTGCTATAGCAGCAGTTTGTAATTTTTTTTTTTTTTAAAAAATAATTTAAACACAGATTTGATGCTTACTTTTTTTATTTGATTTAAAAAAAAATTCAAAATTGCTGCCTGGGCAGCGATTTGATTTTCAATTTTTTTAAATTATTTTTTTGCTTTAAAAAAAAATTAAAATCAAATCGCTGTCAAGGCAGTGATTTTGAAATAAATTTTTATTTTTCTTACAACACAGATATGATGCTTATTTTTTATTTGATTTCAAAAAATAAATAAAAATTAATTCAAAATCGATGCTTGGCAACGATTTGATTTAATTTTTTTAAAAAAAAGCAAAATAATAAAAAAAAATTACTTAAAATCGTTGCCTTTGCAGCGATTGATTAAAAAAAATTAATTTTGAAAATTGTTGCCTTGACAGCGTTTGTTTAATTTATTTTTTTTTAAAAGGAAATTTTACAAATCGCTGCTATTGCTTTTTTCGGCGGACAAAATTGCTACTTCGTGAGCGATTTTACCGTTTTGGTTAAAAAAAAATTTCATATACCGTTTTAAATTTTTGTTAATATTTTTCACCTTTTAGGCTCCGGATTCACGTAATAATGGAGGGATACCTATTTTATGACAACAAATATGAAAATAATAAAAATATATATTGCCCCGCCAAAAGAATCTATATTAGAAAAATAAATCATTTCACGTTTGTAACGGGGTGAAAAAAGAATAATGTTTTAAGAGGTGTAATATAGATAATTAACACTGATAGAAATATTAATAACTAATTTTAAGACTTCTCATAATTTATATATCATATAAAAGATAACTTTATTATTTATCCAAACTTCGAAATAAAAATGAAAAATTTGATCCATTGAAATTGGGTTACGTCCCTAATTTTAACACTTAAAAAACAAATTAAAGAATATACTCCAAAATAATGGGGGATATTCAAAGCAAATTAAGAATTGACTAGAAATAGTATTATATAGAGCTGCCCCATTAAGTCATTTTCATATTGCAATAAAGAAAATAATAATTCCAATATCATACAAAAAAAAAAACCTTCTTTTCTCTTTTCTTTATTTTCTTTTCCATTTGGAATCAAATAAAAAGGCTATATTGTGATCGCAACGTTAACGATAATTATAATTCTAGAAGAAAGGTCTGAAAAAAAATTAAAGTGTACGTAAAATTTATTTTTAATGAATTCTCATAGACAGTCATATATCTCATTAAGATCGAGAAATTACTTTTAATGAACTCTTGATATAGAATTTCGTATATCTCATTAAGATCAAAAAGTTATTTCCGATAAACTCTTAATTTAAATAGAACATTTCAAATGCAGATTGAAAAATGAAATACATATAAAAATGAAAGCAATTAATTACGAAATAAATCACTACAAATAATAATATATAGCTTACGAATTCTAAATATAACAACAATAAATTAGCGCGATAACTGAAGCACATAAATGATGAAAACAACAATCCACCAACAAAAGATTATGATAACAGTCCTAACTCCTAATACTACTGGTACAAAATTATTTATTTTGTCATTACTTCGTTTAAAAAAGAATGATTTTTTTTTAGTTTGTTCCAAAAAGAATGATCTCTTTTCCCTTTTGGTAATATTTTAATTTCAGCTTTCTACGTGGCATGTTTAAGGCTACAAGATCAAATGATAATTTTATACGTTTAACTTTAATTTACGATCACAAAATTTAAAAGTCTTTTTTATATTCTTAAACTCCGTGCTAAGTCAAACTAAGTTATTCTTTATGAAACGGAGAAAATATACTTAATTTGCTTTACTTGAGAGAGGATATATCAAAAATAATTTTTCTACACTTATACACGATTAAACACTACTCTCTTCTAACTTCATTATGATGTTATATTGAATATGTTATATCGTAGTTTTTGATATTTAGTTTAGCAAATTATTTTCACATTACAATATATTATACTCTAGAAAAAAGAAAAAGGATACTCCAAATTCCCAATATATATATATATATAAAAGGAACACATCATCTTCTTTTTTATTCAACTTTTTGGCCATTTGGAATAAAATAGAGAGATTACAGTCTGTAAAAGCACAATTATGAAGACTAAACAATACCTTAAAACTTAATTAATACTAATATACTAAAATTATTATTTTTTAATTTTGATTAAAATACATAATTACAAATATAGAAACATAATTAAAATTCTTTACAATACCATTTCAGTAATTGCACCAACTTCCACAAGCTTAGGAACAAGGCCACCACTAAGGTGAAGTGCCACGAGGCTTTCGAATCCACCGACACGTGTCCCTCCGATGTACATAGCCGGCATCTCACCGCCGTCCTCCGCGCCGTCTCCGGCGCCGGCAGGGAGGGCGGCGATCTCTTCTTCTTCCAATTGAATAACGGTTGGGTGAACGCTAACGGCGGATAATAACAGCCGTTTCATGACGTGGCACATGCAGCAGCCGGATCGGGTGAAAATCACGACGGGATTCTCGGAGATCAGTCGCCGGATTCTCATCTCCGTCGATTCCGTCACGTCGATTGCTAGCGGCGAATTGGTGGTCGTTGTGAGTTCTAGCGTTACTCCGCCGCCGTCAGTTAACGGCGAGTAACGGCGGACGCCTTGCATGATGAACAAACAGTTTATATGACTCTGAACAAAGTGAGAGTATATATAGAGAATTTAATTTATTTATTTATAGTTTTTACGGAAAATAAGTTTATATATAAATAATTTTTTAGTTATATACACCAATAATGTAATTTGAAAAATTAACCTATTAGAGTTAAACATAGGGAGAATAAAGATTTTAAATTTATGAGTATCTCATTATAAATCACGAGTTTATTAAAAATAATCTTTTTATCTTTATACATTTTATCTTTTCTAGATACATTTTATCTTTTCTAGATTTTATTTTGTAAAATTATACTCTGTTATATTATTATTAATTTTAAAAATTAAAATTATTTTAATTTTTTATCATGACTTTATTGCTAAGTTGAAAGGGAAGCCTAGCTTACATGGCGAGTTCTCTACCATCGTATTTTTCTTTTTTTCTCTACTAATTTAATATGAAAAAATAAATTAGAATTTAACTAATATTTACTAACTATATAAAGACTTTTACGCCATCCAATTATATTTATAATATATGATTTGTCTTATTTGTAATTAAGGTTAAAAAAAATTTACTCATAAATAACTTTAGAACGAAATATAATGCTGATATGAATATCTTTTACATCTCGTTATTAATTAAATTCAATCTACATATTAATTTTAATTTATATTATAATTATAGAGCTTTATAATAATTATTTTACAAGCAATTTGAGTGTACAAATATTTTTACACAATAAATTTTTATATAAATATAATTTTTTTTTTTGATAAAAATCAAGGGAGGAGGCAATATTGTTACATCACAAAGAAACATATTGCGTAAGTTACATTGTGTTTGGACACATACACCACTTGCCATTTTCTTTTTATCAATATTTAATTATTTTGATTATTTATACGTAAGAACTTGCTAGGAATATTTCCAAGTCAATTGGAACAGATGAGTGGACAATTAATTAGTTAACTATAATGATTTTTAAATGTTAATTAGGTGAGTTTTTCTAAGCAATGATGAATTGTGTCGTTACCTTTGCTGTCTTTCTAGGTAAGATTTGCGTATATTTGATTACGTAGAATTATATTGAATATGTTGTTATTATAATTTATTTATTTTTAAGAAAAGTTGAGAAGGATGATATTTATAAAGATAGTAAAACAAAGAGAGGCACTGACGCATCAGATAGCTAACGTTGGTGTGAGCTTCCTCTTCATCGATGATATCAAATCCATCATTGAATATATCACTGTCAATTTAAGCTTTTCAACCAGGAGTTCTATCATGTGACTTTGACATCTTAAATTGATTCTTCTTTCGTAGATTTATCATTCAATGGATTGAATCTCACAACTGAGATTGATACCAAGATTTAAGATAATTAAAAGATAACTTAACTTTTTTTAAATATGTCGTTTATGAAAAATATTAAACTCTATCTAAAATGTATTCACGAGGAACCATAACTACTTAAATACTATTCGCTTTTTAATTTACGAGACAATTGAATTTGAGAAGTCAAACCTTTTGATTTTGATTGTGTATTCATATATGAAGTATTTGGTTTTCTTGTGTGGTAAGATTTATGTATTTAAGAACTTAGTTAAAAGTTGAAAATACTTCATCTCAGATGGTAAATATCATGTACATTCGCTAAAAATATGAATTCGAGTCATTGATAAAATAATAAAAGAAACTCTATGAAAAACAAAAATAAATAAAAAAACTTTAGTTTATTTTCGATATTTTGAGTTTAAATTGAATGCATTTTAACCACATTAAGTTACTTAATTATAATAAATTAACGTGATTTGTTGCCAACATTAAAAAATATTTCCCTTAAAATTATCAGTTTAGAGAGTTTCGAACTTATAGGGTAGGCCGGTAAAAATGTATGGGTTTAGGGGCTAATATTGACTTTTTAATATTTATTTAGTAGAGAAAATAGGAAAATCACGTTGAATTATATGATGTAGAATTAAATGATTAATGACGTCATCTCGACTAATGACGTGGAAAATATGATGATGGGCCCACATCCTATTTTTTCTCTTAATGGCCGGTGTAGATGCTGACGTCATCAATTGTCCTCTAGCTTAGAGTAAGTTGACGTGTATTAATTTTTCGAAATATGCAAATCGCAGCTTTTATTTGTGTATTTGCAAGCGAGATATATAAACTGCGACTTCCGTAGCAAATAAAACTATAACCATGAGATACAGTGATTGAAACTATAGCTATATAATCTTATTATGTATGTTATCTTTGTTATTTCTGAAATTTTCTCTTTTTTTATTTAATATAATATAAATTAA
This sequence comes from Solanum pennellii, assembly GCF_001406875.1. Classification (NCBI taxonomy): domain Eukaryota; kingdom Viridiplantae; phylum Streptophyta; class Magnoliopsida; order Solanales; family Solanaceae; genus Solanum; species Solanum pennellii. The sequence continues at coordinate 64,371,806 of NC_028647.1, read as the reverse complement.
TGTTTAAACACAAATATATTAATTTGATAAAGCTATTAAATTATATCGAATTCATAGCTTTCTCCAACTTTATCTATGTATGGTACTATGGTGAAATTTCCATTAAAGAAAATCATATCATATATTATATATATAATCTTTCTTATTCTCATTTCAAAGTCTTGATCTTTTAAATTTCTCACAGAAATTTTAAGAAAATGCAAATGAGTAATTATTTCTTAAAGACAAGAAATTAAAGTAGATGCATGTATCTTTTAAAGTTAAATTTCATCTTTAACTTTTTTTATATTTATTTTAATAGTATTTGACTTTTCAATTTTCCATGTGTATTTTCATGTTTCCATAATTTTATTGTATAAATTTAACTTTTCTAAGAAAAACTTTAATTTACTATTCCTACAATTCTTGTGTGTAGGAACTGTAAAATTTATTTCACTCATTAAATTTTTTTTCTTTCATCTCCCAACTTCTGTTTACATTTTCATTCATATTTTAATATATAAAACTTTTTTATTTTATTGGTTGTACATAGTTTAATCTTCTCAATAATATTTATTCTGATCAATCTTTTCACATTCGTTAAATACTCTATAAAGTGTATCATAAGGTGGGTTTGTCCAATTATTTCATTAGTCTTCTTTGGTTAGATTTCTTCTCCAAAAAGAGTCTACTTCAGATAAATCTATTCTAATATAATTGATTTAGCTACAAATATTGACCAACACTTTTTGTATTATTGCTAAGCTAGCAGCATATTCACTTCTTTTAGTATAATATTTATTTATGAAAAGCTTCTGTTGCAATAAAATTCAAATTTAGATACAAGTTGATCTGTGAATGCCTTTGCATATTTGAACTATGATATGTGGACATGGACTAGTTTGGAGCACACAGGTTCATAGTTGACTGTGTGTTCGTGTAGTTTAAAATGGTACGAAATACACGTGCATTGGACATGTTCGAGAACTAGTCATATATTACTAAAAGCATGAACAAAAAAGTTGAAAGTTGAATTACGGTTTTACCCTTTCTACAAATTAAATTATTATAAAATATTTAAATATTTGATTGTATAAATTTAATTAAATGTTAATGACTTTTAGACTTCCTAAGATTAATTCTTAATTAAATATCTAATTTATTAATATTTATCATCTATAATCTATATGTATATAATAGTTATAATTTTTTTTTTAAAAAATCTTTACCTAAATTTCTTTTCTTTCCCTCTTCTTATAACTTTTTCCTTAACCCCTCTCATGAATAATATAATTGATGTGGATAAAGTATTATCCTTTATGATAAATAACGAAATTTAATAATTTAAAGGGTGCAAATCTACAAAATGGAGACGCACATTGATAATATCCTCTTGATTACTATTAAAGAATGACTCTAGCTTCACAAATTTAATTCATTAATGCTTAATTACATGATAAAAACTTTGGTTGTTCTTTTTACATGGTTTGCTAACTTTAATTTTTTTTTCATATTCTTCATTTATTTATTATTATTTTCTAATTACTTATTTAACTTTTATACTCTTAATATTCATAACTCTCATCTTTTCATATTCATAACCTCCAAACATTTAAACTAAAACTTTAAGATATCTTTTGATATTCCTTCTATTCTATTTATATAAATTCAACTTCTTTATCTCATGAAACCCCTATGAAGATTATTAGGCTATTATTTTTATTCTATAGTAAAAACAGATGATGAAGACTCTTGAATTTTGATAGGATATGAAAGGAGTCGATAAAAACTCAGAGAGTTATGTACTAATTTTGTACTTATATTTTCATCTATATACATCAATCTTATAAGAATAATGTCTATATTGTATTTTTACTTAAATATTCTGTTTCTTTTTGTCTTTTTTTCACTCTTTTAGACTTCTTAATTTAGTTTTCTATGAATGTTTTATTGCCGTAAGTCTTTGAATTTTGTAATTGATACATTTTATTATTCATTATAATTATATATATATTTCCATGAGATTTTAGTCATTCTAACGTATCTATAAATATTTACATGAAACACACGTGCGAAGCACGTCCTCAGAAACTAGTATTATTATAAGTTGGAAGCTCCAACCTTCAAAGTTGTATTACTATTTTGCACCTCCACTAAATCAAAATAAATTAATTAATTTCTTAAATACTAATATTTAATTATATAATGATAGAATCTGAAGTCCAACAACTACACTTTAAATTTTTCAGTTATGACATTATAATTATAATTAATTAAGTTAAATTAAATTAGAGTATAGAACAATAGTGTATGAAACACTTCGAATTTTGAACTTAACATACAATTTATCCATCATGAAAAAATAATGTATGGAAACTCTTCAGATTTTGTGATTCTTTGAATTTTGAAACTAAAATAAATTTATCTATCATGATTCAATGTGCTCTATTAAAAATTTTTGGTAGGTGAAAAGATGCTCAAAAGTTACTATAAATACCAGTTAATTGCTTCCTAGGTCATTACATTCTTTTCTTTTCTATAATCTACTATTTTCTTTTCTTCTTCCTATATTATGATATGAATACATGTTGTCAAGAAGAGAAGAACAAATTTCATTCGGAAATTAAAAGAGAAGTGTTCTTACAATATAGTTCAACTGTTAAACTTAATAGTATAAGATATGACATATATTCCTTTAGATATTTTTTTTATGTTAGATTATGATTTTAAGTTTTTCTTTTTCATTTTGAAGTTAAGGTATGGTAGTCCAAAATGGATTTGGTATGCAACCCATACTTTTATGTAATTATGTATTACTTTGCATTGTTATGAAAAAAAAATTCTTTGTTTTTGTGTATTATACTTTTAAGTGTTATTTAATTGACAAAACTTCTATTAATACATGATGAGTTTATTAATACATGATGAGTTTGATAATACTTGAATAGTTTATGCAAAATATATTTTTGCTTAAATAGAAATAATTTAAATAAATACCTAATAGTGATGTTAGGGAAAAATAATAATGATTTTAATATAACTCATACTATTCGTGAAACTCACGTGCAAAGCACGTGTCGAGGACTAGTATAATATAAAGAAAGAGAAACAAAAACCAAATTAAATAAATTTTAAGCAATATGAACTGAAATACATATACAATCTTAGAAAAATACCACACCACATCAGCAAAATAAAGAAAAGATATTATGTACACTTACTTTGTTTGGATGGTTGTTACACATTGTTTCATAATTTTTAGTATTATATTATTTTTATCCGTCGTTACATAATGTCACATATCCATAATTTGAATGATAAACCTATAAGAAAAGTAGGATACGAGGTAGAGCTCCTAAGAAATGTTAGGATAAAAGATGAAATATGATTATTAAATAATAAATAATGAGAAAATGAGAAAAAAATGTTAAGGCAACAATACTATCACACCAAATCAATCGTTACATAAAATGAGTCTTTTCGTCGTTACCTAACAATGTATTTCAACGATATGATAGAACAAATTTATGTAACAATAAAAAGATATTGTGTTTGTATTTAAACAAACTATACAATACAATATAATGGGTAATACTAGCCATCCAATGTAGTATAAAACAACTTGTCTTAGACCCTCGTACCACATTTTAAAGTCAGGTGTGTTTTAGAGTTCTAAGTTGCCACATGAAGTTGATCCCGTTGGGTATTTGTCCCAAGTTTCTTACCATGATTGAGTTTTCTTTTTAGAAAAAGGAAAATATGCAATCTCATATTTGAAAAGTCCCTGTCTCGTAGGAAAACGGTTTGTGACTTTATAAATAGAGATTAATTCTTTAATTCCTAACATAGTAAAATTCACAATGTAATCTCAGGGACTCTAACTAGCTTACGAGATGAAGAATGCTTAAGTCTATATAAGCAAATTAAAGTAATAATTCATTTTCCACATCAAGGTAATACTCTAACGCACTCTAATACCCCCGTCATGCTCAGACCACTAGGAGTTCAAACGAGAATGAACCTCACACTCATATCATATAACTTATGCTATGTAAACTTTGTACCTTTTTGTAAGAAAAAAAATCAAAATTTAAATTAAAAATAAAAGAAACAAAATCTATTTACTTTATCAAAGATATTTTAAAACTCTAAAATAAATAATTCAAATCTTCATATTGATAAATAAAGTTTTTATAACTGCCTCAAAATAATATGTTACTAACAAATGACTAACATCTTATCTACTAGAATCAATTTAAAAGTTTAAGAGAGTGCTTCTAAAATGAAAAAATAAAATAAAATTAAGAACTAAGTCAACAATACAAGCTATTACATACATGGAGGTCATAGTAGACGGCTGCACAACTTGGAGGTCACAAACTCCATACTGAAAGCAATTAAAAGAAAATTTTAGAATTCTAAGTCAGAGTCCTCGTGTTACAATTACAGACCACAATGCTGCACATGAACAATTATTCTAGACAAGTACTGAAATGTTTTGATTCTATTTGACTACAAAAAGTGATTCCTAAACTTACTGCCAAGTGAAACAAGTGTCAAATTCAATACATCATAAAAAGCTCACAAGCAATTTTTTATGGTGAAAAAGCTAGAAGAACCAAGTAATGTGAAAGAGTCAAGCTGTCAATTCATCCCAAGCTATCATAGTCATAATACATCTATTCGTTTAGCCTTAGATTTATTCAATTACACTTTGCTGTTAGATTTCTCGGCTTCATAGCTCAACAAAGTTGTTAAAAAAGGAAGTAGATTAACTTACATTTATCGGGTGATAATCGTTACAGATTCTCCCAATCAACATTTATTAGTGCAAGTATGAGCAGTTTTCGGTGTGGATTGAGCAAAAGACATTCCACGCTGCTCGACAAGATATAAAAAAAAAATTTAGGAAAACTGAACAAAAATGACAAGCTTCTGAGGGAAAAGAATAACTTACATCAGTTGGATAGCCATTCGTCTTAATCATCACATGCATTCACCATTGATGTATAAGATGGGAATTTGAGCAATATTTTGCCAGTATTTCCCTTTGTCAAATTCCAGTAGTGGTTCGAGCAATGGGCATCTGCTAATATCTAGTGTAGAGAGGGAAGAGGGCATCTCTTTTACTGGAAGGGATTGGAGATTAGGGCAATGGGAGATCTCTAGCTCAGAGAGGGAGGAGGGCAGTGCTGATTCGGAGAGTGATTGGAGATTATCACAATAAGAGATGGTCAGGTGAGAGAGGGAGGAGGGCAGTGCTGATTCAGAGAGTGATTGGAAATTAGGGCAATGAGAGATGGTCAGGTGAGAGAGGGAGGAGGGCAGTGCTGATTCAGAGAGTGATTGGATATTATGGCAATAAGAGATGGTCAGGTGAGAGAGGGAGGAGGGCAGTGCTGATTCAGAGAGTAATTGGAGTTTATAGCAAAGGGAGATGGTCAGCTCAGAGAGGGAGGAAGGGAGTGCTGATTCAGAGAGTGATTGGAGATTATGGCAATGGAAGATGTGTAGATGTATAAGTGAAGTGAGGTGGGAAAGATGTAGTGAATGGAGCTCATCATTGTTTCCTAAATGCAGCTCAGAAAGAGAGGAGGGAAGTACACCTTGTTCCACCAGTGACGGTATATTACCCTCAACACACAGATATTGAAGAGAGGTGAGGCTTTTCAGAACTTGGCTGCTTAATGTTTTCAGATTCTTTATGGTAAGTCTTGAGATAGAACAAGGCAACTGCCAATGTTGGATCTCTTCATCACTGCCATCATGACAAATCTCTAACTCAGTGAGTCTCTGTAAACACCACTCCTTTCGGCCGTTCACTACTTTCTTGCAATTACTCATCTTAAGTACTTGTAAATTGAAGAGACGTATTTCTTGCAGCTTCTCACAATTCCGAATCTCCAAATACGTCATCGCAGAGTCAACTGCCACCGAAAGTATTTCAACATTCTCACAATTCTGAATAGTGAGAACTTCAGTGGAAGTAGGAGTCAAAAACCTAGTAAGGTTGTGGCAACTCTGTACACTCAATTTACGTGCTGTTGGGAGAAACTCAGGTGATATATCAACTATACAATCAAATTCTCGCAGTTTCAATTCCTCGAGAATCATGTCACTACAACCAACTGCCTCCTCCAATTTCAATTTCTCACAATTACCTATGGATATTCTCTTCAAGGAACTGGGAAGTATGCTAAAAGGTAAGGAGGTAACAGAGTTGCAACAATAAATAGATAATTCAACAATTTGATTCATTCCCTCAAATTGGGATCTAAGCAGTTGAGATTCATCAAAAAGAGAGGTGTTTGAAATACTCAATTCTGTCAGAGAAGAAAGATTTTCAGGCAACTTCCCCATCAACTTCGGACACATTATAATTGAAAGCTTCTCAAGTTTAGGGAACTCCCCGCTTCCTAGTACGTGCCATTGCTTCCACTCCGGCATATCAGTAAATTCAAGCTTCTCAAGAGAGTTAAAAGGCTTTTTGGAGGATAAAATGCCATAGAATTCTTCCGTCACCTCTCTTATTCCATGCATCCCTCTAATGTAAAGGAATTTTAAACAAGGAAGCTGTCCTAGTGCTGGCAAAGAATCACAGTCCTTGCAGTTGCTAAGAAACAATTTCACTAGCTTAAGAAACAAAGGATCAGCTACCCAATTTGAAAATTTTGCCCCTCTATATCCGGTGATTTCTAATTGTTTTATATTTGTGTGTGGGTGTAGCTCATCAAGTATCTCTCTTTCAGTTTGAGAATCGTAAGCAGACCTAACTTCACTCCACTTCAAAGATAACTTGTCAACATGATTCTTCTCCCTCATCTTTGCCTTCACAGCTTCCCTTCTATCAGCTACATTTTGCAACTCTAAAACTGATAGAGATCCATACAAGTTATGTACTTCACCCAAATCTTCCATTCTCAAACCACCGCTACCACCTACAAGAAACTTGGCTCCCACTAGCATTTGGAGACTTTTCAACTTGCTCAGATGTAGTGGCATCTTCAAGCCAAAAGTGTTGGTTATGTCAACATGACGCAAGTTGATCAACTTCTCCATTTGCAGCGGTAGCTCCTCAAGATACTGACAAGATGACAAGAGAAGTGTCTCCAAGTTATACAATACACAAATGGAATCTGGCAACTTTTCAATCATTGTCTGAGAAAGGTCCAAAAATCTGAGTATCTTTAATTTGATAAACAAGTCATTTGGCAACTCCTTATTCACAGATGACAATGACAATGCCCTTAAGAATGTCAGTCTTGGAAGTATGTTATGCAACACCCTCTTGCTTATATGATTTGGAGAGTAATAGACATTGGTTGGAAGCAATGTCCTCAGCTGCTCTGATTTAGAGAGTTGTTTCAATTTCTCAAAGTGACCATCTTCTCCCATGGAATAGGACATGTGCCGACTTTGTTCCAACATATCAGCAGATCCTTCGTTCTCTTCCAACCTAATACAATGTTTTGAAGATGCAGTTTGGGCCAAATCATTGATAAGGTCGTGCATTACGAATCCCTCCGATTTCCATTCTGATTCTGGGACCCTTTCAAACAACGATCTTGATCTCAACTCGTCAAAGTATTTATTACCTAAACAAAACTGCTTTACAAGACCATTAGCAATCCACAGGTAAATAACTTGGTCTTTGCAGAATTCATAATCTTTGGGATATATCGCACAAAAAGCAAAACATCGCTTCAAATGTGGAGGAAGATCATTGTAGCTCAACATCAACGCTGGTAATATACCATTCCAACAAGTTTGCTGATCCCATATTTCACTCCTTAAAATGTTTCTCCACTCATCCACCTCTGATTTGCCGCGTAAAACACCAGCAAGTGCCTTTAGAGCTAAAGGCAACCCTTTGCACTTGTTTGCAATTTTTTTCCCAATCTCTTCAAGTTCCGGATGATCCCTATTTTCTAGTGAATGTCGTTTGAATAAAGACCAAGAGTCTTCACTAGACAGATTCCCCACGGTGATTGCGCAACGATCAGCACACATCATCTGAGCAACGCTCGCCTTACGTGTTGTTACAATGATCTTACTTCCCATATCTCCTTGTACAAAAACATTTCTCAGGTTATCCCACTCACTATAGGTATCATTCCACACATCATCAAGGACAACAAGGAACTTCTTTCCCTTCAGGTTTTCCTTCAATTTGACCTGTAGCTGATTCAAATTGCCGTCATCCTTTGAGTCAAATGAGCCAATTTCTTGAAGTAATCCTTTCGTGATTCTCAAAGCATCATATGCCTCAGAAACACAATACCAAGCTGTCAAAGGAAAACGGTCCTTCACCTTGTCATCATTGTAAACCGCTTTAGCTAGTGTTGTCTTACCTGCACCGCCCATTCCAACAATGGGAACTACAGTCAGGTTTCGTCCACTTGCATCTTCAGACAATAAAAGGTCAATCAAATCCTTTATTTCCTTCTCCCTACCAAAGATATCAGATTCATCAACCAATGAAGTTGAAGGTGTTCTAGTTTCTTGCTTAGTCGAACCAAAATGTTTCTGTAAGCCAAGGTCACTAATTTGATTTTGCAAATTCACCAATGTTTCAATAGTCTTTTCCAACTTTTCATTTATGTTAAGAAAAGAATGATCACCCAAGCACACGTTGCAAAATCTACAATGTTTCAATATTTTTTCTGCAAGATTTTGATGCTTACCTTCCACCTTAAGCTTCAAAGCTTCATAATTGACTTGTTCAATCAAGTTTTCAGCAGAGTCTACAGCATGTCGAAGCTCATTAAGCCACTCTCTCACAAATTGATTTGATGCTTGCTTATTCTCTGCATCAGTTAGCACAGCTTGAAGACCAAGCAAAGTCAATTTCAGCTTCTTTAAGAGCTCAACATCATTCTTACGCTTCCGAAACATTTTGAGAAGATCACCCTGAGGAGCAAGCCTATCAATGAGAACATCGAAAGCTGAAGAGAGAAAAGCATCACCAATTGCTACGACAACCTCCATTTCTGAAATCTGCAGATTCAAAACAAGATGATTTTTTAAGATAAATATCTTCTTATCTTTAATTACTAACAACTTCTTTCTCTATGTACCTGTTGAATGCTAAGAGTAATTCGCAAACAAGAATGATCGATCACCTGTTGAATGCTAATAGTAATTCGCAAACAAGAATAATCACTGAACGAAGCAAAAGAATTGTCTTTTCTTTACTCCCAAAAAACAAAGATTCCAAAATAATTGAGACAATAAAGAAAAGTATAATTTTTAGCTTTATGTCTATTCTTTACTTTTGCTTTTTGCACTTTTTTTTTCAACAGCTCATTTTAGTGCTTTTTTTCAACAGCTCATTGTAGTGCTTAATGGGGCCATATTGTGAAGAACTGGAATCTGTTTAATTTTTCTTTTCTCTCGAGTATTATTTTTTCTATGTTTAATTAGTACAAAGTATTAGAGAAAATAATATTTGAGTTGTGAAAGCAGAGTAGACTAATATTTTTATTAGGTTAGATTGTCTGCATCAAACCTCTTGGGGTCGTACTTTTCTTTTTGATTTATCTCAAAAAGAAGTATCTCTTTTTATATTATAGCAAGTTTTCAATTCCTATATTTTACTCGACGACAAGTTTAAAACCACACATAATACACATCCTTAATTGAGGCAATAATAGAGGAAGGTATCTTTTGCTTTATCTCTGTTCGTAACTTTTTCTTTATGGACTTATTCATTTTTCAACAGCTCATTGTAGTGCTTAATGGGGCCTAATTGTGAAGAAGTGGAATCTGTTCAATTTTCCTTTTTCTCTTTGAGTATTATTTTTTCTATGTTTATTTAAGTTAAAAAGTCCATCTAAAACAATCTCTCTACGAGATAGTAGTAAGTTTCTGTAATTGCTAATTGACAACTTGCATACGAATATCAGTTTTCATAACGACGGAGATGATTATATTCCTACAACAAGTTCAGAAAGGCATCTTACATATTACTAACTAGGAAATGAATCACAGTTAGTTTGTCCTCTTCTACGTAGCCTAGTAGTTAATAAAGTGGGTTAAATCCCCGAAAAGATTTTTAAAAAAAAGTATTTCCATCCTTACCTGTTGTTGTCTGCCGGTGGAAAGTGACAAGTATCACATCGAATTAATTAGTGGAATTGCGTGAAAGCAGACTAGACATAATTTTACCCGTTCTGAAAAAAAATCCCGAATTTGACAAAGCTTTCAAAACTTCAGATGAACTGGTTCAACCTTTCAGAACAATCACTCAACGGGTGGAATTTCAAATAAAATGGAAAGAATTCAAAGCGAGCGACGACAACGACGTGAGGAGCATTTCTCTTTCCAACCCTTTTAACAATTAAACTCTTATATTTTTCTTTACACCAGCGATGAAGGACAAATGTCGTTTCACTAAAGCAGAGTACTTTTCAAGTTTTCCCAACTCTTCAAGTTCCTAACTTTCCAAGTTGCTCTTCTTTTCATTTCTCATTAACTCTTGCTACATACCAACAATACTGGGGAAACTGAGTTGAAGCGTAGACAACCATGGTCATGTCCTCTTCCGATCTTTGGGTACATTAGAGCTAGATGTCCCATTTGCAGCAAGTCAAGGAAGGCACAGTGGACAGTTGTACGACTTGGAAATCACAACCTCCTTTCTGAATGCAATTAAAATGAATTTTTGAAACTCTTGGTCAATCCACATATTGCAATTACAAACCAAAGCACACACATCTCTATATATATAGTTGTACATGAATGATTCCTCTGGACAAGTAATGAAATACTATGCTTTTATTTGACTAAGAAAGTGATTACTGCAATCGAAGAAGTTTAAAATTCAATATATCATATATGGCTCACATGTTGTTTTTTTTTTCTTCATATTTTACAAATTTGTAGTGTTTGTAATATCAATTAAGAATGTATACCTGCATCGTTCAGCTTTTCTTGTAGATTAACATTTTCTTCCTTCATTCTATTAAGCTCTTCACTGTCTTGGATGTCAAACGAATCCTGCCGAGCCACATTGTCATACAATTTAAATGATATCTTACCACTCTCACAGAGACTTCATATCTGCAAAACAACAAAAGAAATTAGAATCACATGATTACCAAAAAAGGAGTCAAGCTTTTGGTATCTTTTGGAAAAAACTACGGTTACATTTGTAAATAAACGAGCAATCAAACTGAAACAACAGTTGTATGTTGTATTTCTCGAAAAATCCTGATAATGGAAGTTTACTTACTCTCTAAAACCTCTTATTGTTATCCGTGATTATCATAAACAGTTCAAACCATAAGCATAATGTTTACAGTCGACAATAACAAAATTGCGAACCTATCTTAATCACTTACACATTTCTGTCACGACCACATTGAAGTTGCTGTCTATTCAACAGAGAATTGCAGCAAGATTTTCCTTTTACTAACTGAGCTAAGAGCAGTAACACCTTACGTATTGTTATCAAAAATCCTGACAAAGAAGAGGATAAGTGAAAATTGGAATCGTAACCATTCATTACAATGTTTATCTTGTTTTGTATGGTTACCAATCTCTGTCGAACCCATAGCTTCCTCTCTAGCTCCACCCATGTATGAGAAGAACTAGAATGAACTGAAATACACATACATCACTTAATCAGTAGTAATAACAACAATAAAAAATTACGCAAACAAATTTCACTCCTCAAAGTCTCCCCTGTATCTTATACATTTTACATTGCATTTACTGTTTTCTCTAATCATTCGCGTCCAGAAATTCCGATTTCTCAATACAGAAATTTCCAATCATTGTGTCGTGTTTTGCATTCTGTCTAGGTATCCAAAGTGAAACGAACATCGTTATAGCATCCTAGGCAATTACCACATCGACAGAACACAAGAGAGATGTTGATTAATTGCTGGTATATAAAGAAGCGACCTTAAAACCAAGTGACACATTTAAAGTTGTGTGATACTAGGACGCAAAGTCAACAATACAAGCTATTACATCCATAGTCCTGGTGTACAATCCAACTTAAGAATACATACCACTTGAGACCTTCGAAAATTTTCACTTCCCAAATAATCGTTGAGCCTTGTCAATATCCTAACAATGAAAAAGTAATATGTTTACTTATAATCTATTACCATAATGTACAATATGTCTCTTATTTGTTACATTAAGCAACTTTTTTCTCATGTACCTTTTTTATCATTGCAGCAGAACTTTGCTTTTACAAACTGAACTAGAGCGGTAATAGCTTACATGTAATGTTACCAGAATCCTGACAGAGAAAAAATTTGCATAGTTGATATCCAATAACCATTAATAAAAACCTGAATAGTTCTGATTCTTTTAGGTGTTAAATTTATTGGGAGGCAAACTTTTATATATTTTTGATAGATAGGAAACAAATCTTGTGTGTTGTACACCTTTGAATTCTATTAAAGCTTTGAATTCGATAGTTAATATGTGCATAATGTCAATATCTCTCTTGTGTGTTACTTGATCAATTTTTTCTCATGTGTACCTTTGGGTTACATTAGAGCGGTATGTTCCATTTGCAGCAAGTCATGCTTCATCTCAAGGAAGTCATAGTAGACGGCTGCACAACTTGGAAGTCACAAACTCCATACTGAAAACAATTAAAAGAAAATTTTAGAATTCTAAGTCAGAGTCCTTGTGTTACAATTACAGACCACAATGCTGCACATGAATAATTATTCTAGACAAGTACTGAAATGTTTTGATTCTATTTGACTTCAAAAAGTGATTCCTAAACTTACTGCCAAGTGAAAGAAGTGTCAAATTCAATATATCATAAAAAGCTCACAAGCAATTTTTTATGCTGAAAAAGCTAGAAGAACCAAGTAATGTGAAAGAGTCAAGCTGTCAATTCATCCCAATTGTTCACCCTCTATCATAGTCATAATACATCTATTCGTTTAGCCTTAGATTTATTCAATCACACTTTGCTGTCAGATTTCTCGGCTTCATAGCTCAACAAGTTGTTAAAAAAGGAAGTAGATTAACTTACATTTATCGGGTAATAATCGTTACAGATTCTCCCAATCAACATTTATTAGTGCAAGTATGAGCAGTTTTCGGTGTGGATTGAGCAAAAGACATTCCACGCTGCTCGACAAGATATTAAAAAAAATTTAGGAAAACTGAACAAAAATGACAAGCTTCTGAGGGAAAAGAATAACTTACATCAGTTGGAGAGCCATTCGTCTTCATTATCACAGGCATTCTTCGTCGATGTATAAGATGGGAATTTGAGCAATATTTTGCCAGTATTTCCCTTTGTCAAATTCTAGTAGTGGTTCGAGCAATGGGCATCCGCTAATATGTAGTGTAGAGAGGGAAGAGGGCATCTCTTTTACTGGAAGGGATTGGAGATTAGAGCAGTCGAAGATGTTCAGCTGAGAGAGGGAGGAGGGCAGTGCTGATTCGAAGAGTGATTGGAGATTATGGCAATGGGAGATCACTAGCTCAGAGAGGGAGGAGGGCAGTGCTGATTCGGAGAGTGATTGGAGATTAGGGCAATGAGAGATGGTCAGGTGAGAGAGGGAGGAGGGCAGTGCTGATTCGGAAAGTGATTGGAGATTACGGCAACCGATGATGGTCAGGTGAGAGAGGGAGGAGGGCAGTGCTGATTCGGAGAGTGATTGGAGATTAGGGCAAAGGAAGATGTGTAGATGTACAAGTGAAGTGAGGTGGGAAAGATGTAGTGAATGGAGCTCATCATTGTATTCTAAATGTAGCTTTGAAAGAGAGGAGGGAAGCCCACCTTGTTCCACCAGTGACAACGGTATATTACCCTCAAAACGTAGATATTGAAGAGAGATGAGGCTTTTCAGAACTTGGCTGCTTAATGTTTTCAGATTCGTTATGGTAAGTCTTGTGATAGAGGAAGGCAACTGCCAATGTTGGATCTCTTCATCACTGCCATCGTGTCTGATCTCTAACTCAGTGAGTCTCCGTAAACACCACTCCTTTCGGCCGTTCACTACTTTCTTGCAATTACTCATCTTAAGTACTTGTAAATTGAAGAGATGTATTTCTTGCAGCTTCTCACAATTCCGAATCTCCAAATACGTCATCGCAGAGTCAACTGCCACCGAAAGTATTTCAACATTCTCACAATTCTGAATAGTGAGACTTTCAGTGGCAGTAGGAATCAAAAACCTAGTAAGGTTGGGGCAACTCTCTACACTCAATTTACGTGCTCTTGGGAGAAACTCAGGTGATATATCATCTATACAATCAAATTCTCGCAGTTTCAATTCCTCGAGAATCATGTCACTACAACCAACTGCCTCCTCCAATTTCAATTTCTCACAATTACGTATGGATATTCTCTTCAAGGAACTGGGAAGTATGCTAAAAGGTAAGGAGGTAACAGAGTTGCAACGATAAATAGATAATTCAACAATTTGATTCATTCCCTCAAATTGGGATCTAAGCAGTTGAGATTCATCAAAAAGAGAGGTGTCTGAAATACTCAATCCTGTCAGAGAAGAAAGATTTTCAGGCAACTTCCCCATCAACTTCGGACACATTATAATTGAAAGCTTCTCAAGTTTAGGGAACTCCCCGCTTCCTAGTACGTGCCATTGCTTCCACTCAGGCATATCTTCAAATAAAAGCTTCTCAAGAGAGTTAAAAGGCTTCTTGGAGGATAAAATGCCATAGAATTCTTCCGTCACCTCTCTTATTCCATGCATCCCTCTAATTGAAAGGAATTTTAAACAAGGAAGCTGTCCTAGTGCTGGCAGGGAATCACAGTCCTTGCAGTAGCTAAGAGACAATTTCACAAGCTTAAGAAACAAAGGATCAGCTACCCAATTTGAAAATTTTGCCCCTCTATATCCCCTGATTTCTAATTGTTTTATATTTGTGTATGGGTGTAGCTCATCAAGTATCTCTCTTTCAGTTTAAGAATCGTAAGCAGAACTACCTTCACTCCACTGCAAATACAACTCCTCAACATGTTCCTTTTCCTTCATATTTGCCTTCACAGCTTCCCTTCTATCAACTACATTTTGCAACTCTAAAACTGATAGAGATCCATACAAGTTATGTACTTCACCCAAATCTTCCATTCTCAAACCACCGCTACCACCTACAAGAAACTTGGCTCCCACTAGCATTTGGAGGCTTTTCAACTTGCTAAGATGTAGTGGCATCTTCAAGCGAGAAGAGTTGCTTAAGTCAAGATGACGCAAGTTGATCAACTTCTCCATCTGCAGCGGTAGCTCCTCAAGATATTGACAAGATGACAAGAGAAGTGCCTCCAAGTTATACAATACACAAATGGAATCTGGCAACTTTCCAATCATTGTCCGAGAAAGGTCCAAAAATCTGAGGATCTTTAATTTGATAAACAAGTCATTTGGCAACTCCTTAAATTTATAACTTGACAATGACAATGCCCTTAAGGATGTCAGTCTTGGCAGTATGTTATGCAACACCCTCTTGCTTAGATTAGAGAAGTAACTGTTATTGGTTGGAAGCAATGTCCTCAGCTGCTCTGATTCAGAGAGTTGTTTCAATTTCTCAAAGTGACCATTTTCTCCTCTGGAATAGGACATGTGCCGACTTTGTTCCAACATATCAGCAGATCCTTCGTTCTCTTCCAACCTAATACAATGTTTTGAAGATGCAGTTTGGGCCAAATCATTGATAAGGTCGTGCATTACGAATCCCTCCGATTTCCATTCTGATTCTGGGACCCTTTCAAACAAAGATCTTGATCTCAACTCGTCAAAGTATTTATTACCTAAACAAAACTGCTTTACAAGACCATTAGCAATCCACAGGTAAATAACTTGGTCTTTGCAGAATTCATGATCTTTGGGATATATGGCACAAAAAGCAAAGCATCGCTTCAAATGTGGAGGAAGATCATTGTAGCTCAACATCAACGCTGGTAATATACCATTCCAACAACTTTGCTGATCCCATATTTCACTCCTTAAAATGTTTCTCCACTCATCCACCTCTGATTTGTCGCGTAAAACACCAGCAAGTGCCTTTAGAGCTAAAGGCAACCCTTTGCACTTGTTTGCAATTTTTTTCCCAATCTCTTCAAGTTCCGGATGATCGCTATTTTCTAGTGAATGTCGTTTGAATAACGACCAAGAGTCTTCACTAGACAGATTCGCCACGGTGATTGCGCAACGATCAGCACACATCATCTGAGCAACACTCGCCTTACGTGTTGTTACAATGATCTTACTTCCCATATCTCCTTGTACAAAAACATTTCTCAGGTTATCCCACTCGTTATAGGTATCATTCCACACATCATCAAGGACAACAAGGAACTTCTTTCCCTTAAGGCTTTCCTTCAATTTGACCTGTAGCTGATTAAAATTGCCGTCATCCTTTGAGTCAAATGAGCCAATTTCTTGAAGTAACCCTTTCGTTATTCTCAAAGCATCATATGCCTCAGAAACACAATACCAAGCTGTCAAAGGAAAATGGTCCTTCACCTTGTCATCATTGTAAACCGCTTTAGCTAGTGTTGTCTTACCTGCACCGCCCANGAAACATTTTGAGAAGATCACCCTCAGGAGCAAGCCTATCAATGAGAACATCGAAAGCTGAAGAGAGAAAAGCATCACCAATTGCTACGACAACCTCCATTTCTGAAATCTGCAAATTCAAAAATAAATGATTTTTTAAGATAAATATTTTTCTTTATCTTTAATTACTAACAACTTCTTTCTTTATGTACCTGTTGAATGCGAAGAGTAATTCGCAAACAAGAATGATCGATCACCTGTTGAATGCTAACAGTAATTCGCAAACAAGAATAATCACTGAACGAAGCAAAACAATTCTCTTTTCTTTACTCCCAAAAAACAAAGATTCCAAAATAATTGAGACAATAAAGAAAAGTATAATTTTTAGCTTTATGTCAATTCTTTACTTTCTTTTTGTGCACTACTGCTTTTTTTTCCTTACATTTTCTACTTACTAAATTTGTACGCTAACTCATTTTATTTTTAAAAGGGATTATCATATCATGAATATGTTGGCATGTAACTTATAGGTAATATATTCGAGTCGTGAAAAAACATAAACTAATATTTTTATTAAGTACTTGAGGTGCACCT
This sequence comes from Solanum pennellii, assembly GCF_001406875.1. Taxonomy (NCBI): domain Eukaryota; kingdom Viridiplantae; phylum Streptophyta; class Magnoliopsida; order Solanales; family Solanaceae; genus Solanum; species Solanum pennellii. The sequence continues at coordinate 64,354,731 of NC_028647.1, read as the reverse complement.
TTTTCTCAAACCATACTAACGTGGAATATTTTATGCACTAAGATGTTTTTGTCGTGTAACGAAGCTCAATGTTTAGTGACAGATCTAGTCCCTTGAAAAAGCACATTAACATTTATAATACTTGTTTTTGGAGATAATAATAGGTGCATATAATTGCTATAGTAATAATGTGTTAGCAAAAGCTACAAACGTTTAATATTTTAACTCACTAGAATATTATTAAGTAAGACACTCGAACTTACTTTTCATTTTTTATAAGTTTTTCAATTCCTACATTCTACCTCGTGAGTCACTACAAAATTTGAAAAACCACACAATTTTAAATTAATCATAAATTTCATAAGTCTCTTCTTGTTTTTTAAACTTTGTGCTCAAATAAATCGAAAACTTAAATTGAATAGAGTTAGTATATAAGTTCAATTGTTATCAATCCAACCTACCTCATGAGAAACTTGCTCCTCTTAATTATACAACCAAATCTAATAAAAATCAATGGAAGATAGGAATGACAACGGAGCGGTGTGAATTTGAGTAACTTTTTAGAAAATTTATGGAAATCAGTTAATGGTTATAGAATTGCTAAGTTTAAATTAAATCATCTTATTATATAATTAAAAATATTTTTTTCTCCTTCCTTTGTACATGATAGCATGTCTTTTTTTTAAAAGAAAATTATTTAAATTAATTAAAAAAAATCTAAAATCACGTGTCTTTTCATTTTCTTGATTCAGCTTGAAAGACTCCGAGGAAAAAAAATAGAGACCGAAAAATATGATAAATGATAATAATACAGGACAGGTTCACGCAAGGTGTGAAAACAACAAATTGTGTTATGTGAAGTGAGGCGGGTTGAAATTCTTACGGGTTTACATGAACTTTCCCTGCCACTATAATCACATCGTTTGCCATCCCTAATGGGAAACCGGGGTGGGGGGGGGAGTGGGGGGCGAGATAGGGGTGGTTGGGAAGGATAGGATTTAACATTCTTTGGTATGAAATGTGAAAATAATAAGTAAATTTTGCACAAAATAATACATAAATTTCATCATGACAAATTCTAATATTATCAATACTTACATAATTTTAATCGATTATTAAACGACTCTTTTTAAGTGTAATTTGCAAACAAGAATGATGAGTTATTTAGTTTTTTTTATGAAGAAAAACTTTTATTTTATAAAATGTAAAAGAACTTTTATATTATGTTAAAGTTTAAAGGTTAACATATTATCGTATGCCATTAAAAAAATTACACTAAGTCTATTTTTATAATATCCTAAAAATATAATTTATTTATATCCATTTTATCTTTTTATAACTCAAATAAATTCTCGACCAAGTTAGGACTTCTCAAGTGACACAAAATCACAAGATGTATTTACAAAAATATATTATAGTAGTAGTTGTTTTCATTTACTTCAAGAAATTGTCAGCTATTTATTCGAATAATCAAATATATTCAACACTTTATTATAATTATAATTAATTATTACATGTCAAAGTCCAAATTGCCATGCAGAAAATAATTACTTTAGTGTAAAGGTTTGAAATAATAAAGTTTGACAGCCGTTTTTTCTAAATAAAAAGTAAATGTTATTTTTGAAAAAGTGAAGTCGCTATAAGAATAATATATACATTTTATTTTTAAGGAAATGTTTTGTTAACGTTTAAATTAATTAAATTTCAAATAAATAACAAATATTAAATATATAAAATTCAAAATAAATAAATACTTTTGAGATTGCCGAAATAGGGTCACCTTGAAATTTTATGAGCTAGTATAGCAATCCAAAGTTGACCATTTATTTGTTTTTATTAATAAAAAATATTTTTTTTAAAAAATAGGGAGTAAAATAATAAAGAAAAAATAATGAAAAAATCATATAAAGAAATTTGTTCATTTATTATCCCATTATATATGTTCTCTATAATTAAGACACCATTATAATAGTAAGTTTGATACACTGTCTATATATAATTTCTTTTATAATATTATATGAATTTTATTTTTAATAAAACATAAAGTTTAATAATAATTAAATTCGATATTATAATTTAAAAACTAAAAGAATAACATGTTGGCACCGATTAAATTAACACAATGATATAAGTTTTTTTAAACACTAAAAGAAAATTTTTTTTTCGAATGAGTCCAAGTTATATACACTTTGAATACAAAAAATAATTTTAAAAAATAAGTTACACCATAAAGTTAGCATGAATCATGATACGTAATTATGTACTAAGACCAGATATCAGTTATTCAATATTTTATATTCATCATATTAAAGAAGTTTGACTTTCTTGTTTTTTTTTTTTAAAAAAATAATATTATCACAGTGCAAAATTGAGAAAAAAAATATGGGCAAAAAAAAGATATTGTTTTAAGAGTTCGCAATGTTATGTGTGCCGTGCTCATTTATTTATTCTATTCTTTTAAAAATAATTAATAATCGATGTCTTAATGATAAAATTAATTTATGAAAGTATTATTCGTTCAAACAGAATAATATATGAAAATATAAAATAATTTTTTTTAAATTTGATATATCATGTAAAGCTATAATAAAGAACAATTTATTTACTTAGATTTTGTCTAAGTATACAATCAAATTTAAAAAAATAAAAAGTTATAAAGAGTTGAACGAGCTGGGATATGATTCATATTTTTAAGAGCAACTTTTACATATATCAAATATAAAATTTATATTTGTATGTTATAGCAAAATTTGCATAATTGGTCTCCATAACAAACATAAATATGTATAATTCGTTATACATATACAAAGAAACTAATTGTATAATTCGCTATACATATACAAAAGAAAACAGTTGTATACAAATCAATTGTATAATTTATGTATGTATACGACGAGAAAGAGAGAAAGACAAAAAAAAATTGGGCAGAGAATATTTTTTTTGTATAATTATAAGTGTATAGGACGAAGATATATGTATTTGCAAGTGTATATACAATTTTATCTCGCTTTATGTAAACAGAAACACAATTTATACATTTTGTTTCTGTTTGTATAAGCGATAGAGGCGAGGGTGGCGAGCGAGATCTGAGAGAGTGGCAAGATAGATTTGGGAGAAGGGATAGAGGGAAACGAATATATATATATACACAATTTTTTCTCGCTTTATACAAACAGAAACACATTTTATACACTTGTGTTTGTATAGAAGTGAGATGGAGCGAGAGAGGGAGAGTAGCGAGCGAGAGTTTAAGGGAGAAAGGTGACTAACTAACAATTTGCTACATGACACAATTAAATCAAAGTGTGATTATAACATTTAATTTAATTTATTAATTTTCCACTATATACAATTTTTCCCATTTTTAACCATGTTCAATAAAATTTGACAATATTTATTTTGATTCACCTAAATTTAGCTCGATCACATTGCGGCGATATTATATCTTGATAAAAATTGAGATCTTTGACATTGCTAGAACAGTTCCAAATGGTGCTCTTTGACTAAATAAATAAAATAAGAATTATATTATATAGTATATGGCAATCCAAATTTGACCAATCATTCCAAAGTGAGAAAAAAATTGTTTAATTTAAATACTGTTTTCCTAATGTTATCTATATATAGTAACAAAATACTAAGAAAGAACAAATCATTAGTGTTTAACATTTTAATTTTGCATTTTAAAAAATAAAAAAAACAAACAAAAAATGTCTAGTTTTTCAAGATTGCTATCAACAATCTCCAAGAAAGTTGTGAAACCTTTTTCTCCCACTCCATCAACTCAAAAAATTCACAAACTTTCACTTCTTGATCAATGTATGGGTAATTTTTATATGCCCCTTGTATTATTTTACCCAAAACATCAACTAGAACAAGGCCCAAAACAACTCTCTAAACTTCTAGAAACTTCATTTTCAAAAGTATTAACTTATCATCAACCATGGGTTGGAAGTTTAAGAGATAATGCAACTATTCATTGTGATGGCACTGGTGCTGAGTTTTTTGAAGTTGAAGTTAATTGCCCAATGGATCAAATCGTTCATCGTCCAGACTTAACATTTCCTCCAGGGTCACCCTGGAAGAATGTTCCTCATGTAAATGATGGTGGCCGGTTGAGCGTAGCTCAACTTAGCCATTTTGATTGTGGTGGAATAGCAATAAGTGTTTGTATGTCACATAAGGTGGGTGATGCGCGTAGCGCCTTTTCCTTTTTGAAGGATTGGGCTACATTAACTCGACAACAATCAAATGATCAATTATCATGTCCATCATATTCAAATGATCAATTATCATGTCCATCATATTCAAATGATCAATTATCATGTCCATTATATTCAAATGATCAATTATCATGTCCATCGTATTATGTTCAGGATTCATTAATGCCATCTCTACCCGATGGTCCACTAAAGTTCCCTGTTGTGGTTGAGCCAAATGGAGAAGAAAGTATAGAATTTGAAAAGAGGTTTTTTTTATCTGAATCAAATATAAGAGCTCTCAAAGCATTGATCGTTGATGATCCATCATCAATAGTGCAAAACCCAACTACAACTGAGGTTGTTAGTGCAATTGTTTACAAATGTGCAGCAATTGCTGGTGCAAACACATCAAATGGTAACAATGACTCTTCATCTCAAATGGTTTTCGTATCCGATTTACGAAAAACAATTCCACCTTCGATAAAATCAACATCAACAATCGGGAACATTCTCACCACCTTCTCGACACCAATGTATAACCTAGAAGACCTGAGGCTACCAAAATTAGTAGCTGATATAAGAAAGTCCAAACACGAGCTTTCCACCAGAGACAATTTCAATGAAAACAGATGGGTATCAGAGATGATAGAATACGCAAATAAGATAAATACAGGAACAGGATATGAGCTATCGTATCGTCGAGATAGTTCATCTCACGATGTGTATCGATGTAGCAGTGTATGTAATATTCCATTTCAAGATTTGGATTTTGGATGGGGGAGACCAACAAGAGCAAGCATAGCAAGTACACCATTTAACAATATGATTTATTTGATGAATACACAAGATCAAAATAGAGGAATTGAAGTGTTTATTAACTTGGATCAACAACAAATGTCCATTTTTGAACAAGACAAGGAGTTTCTACAATTTGCTAGTCCTGTTGGTGATAATAATGTTCATGAGGATAAAGAGAAATTATATTGTTTATAAATTATTATTCTTACATGTGAATTCATGTCACAAGGAGATGATATAATTCAACAAAGATTAAAAATTTATATTAATTTTTATTTTATGGTATGTTGTTTATTTCATGTAAAAACCTCTTTGAATTTATTTACCATAAAAATATATATAAAAAAATAAATTAAATGTTAAAGTTTTTTTGAGAAAAAAATTATTCTCATGAATTCTTGAAGTTCATATAATATTTCTACAACTTTAGACTCATATATAAAAGTAGTAAACTTGTAAATTCTTATACATTGGAAATATAATTTAGATGATGGTTCAAAATTCGACGAATTATCACCCTCTTTAATAAACTTTGAAGTGTCACAACTCACAATAATATCAAAAAATTATATTGTTAAACTATATAATATGTCAAAAGCTTATATTAATTACATATCTTATATCTTAAAAAAAGTTTTTTTTTCTTTAAATAACTTGTCAGATTAATCATTTATATATATATATATATATTATGTATCTGTCGACTATTTTCAATTTTAGATAAATATTATTTACTTTAATTTTTCAAGACGTTTTGTGATGAAAACACGTTTGTTAATAAAAAATTTTAAAAACTTCGTAAACAACTAACAAAAATTATTCTTACGAAAATTTAGAAAACAACTCTAAATTAATTTCATGATCAAACACGATTTCAATTTTCATTCATAAAACAATTATATTTTCAGTAACAAATGAAACATAGTCAAACGCCTCCAAATAGAAGTTCGCCCACAAAAGAAACATTATAAGACAAAATGGTCCATAAACTTTTAAAAATATCCACAAACACCCTTTATCTTTTCTCCCTTTTTCCGTTTTCTCCTTCCAAAATTTCTCCATCGTCTTCAAAATTCGATTCAGGCATCCAAATCTCCTTCAAATTCATAGCGATTTTCAGTAAAAAAGAATCAAAATCTGGGCTGCAATGAAACGCTGTATGAAGCCATTTTCCTGTATCTTGTTGTGCTGCATCTTTTTGTTGAGTTCGATATACATCGGTAAAGCTGAAGTTATTACCCTCACAGGCGATACGTTTAACGATAAGGTAAATAAAACTTATTTTTATTGCTTCTGTGTTTGCTCGGGCTCTTCAAAAGTACTGTTACAATCGTATCGGATTCTGCAAAAATATACTACATTCGACACGCACTTTGTGGATTTTTTTGAAGAGTTTGAGCAGTATAGATTTTAGTTTGTTGTTTTTTAGATCAGAGATTAGTTTTACCTTGTATAAGATTACTAGGGTTTATACGATCTGTAACATGTATGTGTTTTGACTTTTTGTGTAATTGTTGCTCTTATCATGCTGTTGTTGTGTCATTTGAGATGATATTTTGATAGTAATTGAGTGATGATGTGTAAATTTGATCTAGGTATGTGTTGATTTGGTGTGTGTCGGATAGTTCGAAAGTAGTACATTTTTAATGGTTATGATACGGGCGCAACAACATTTTTGTTTGATTATTTTTTAAGTAATTATTGTTCTTATTTTGCTGTATTTTCAAAAGATGATAGTATTTCATTAGCGATTGATTGATCATGTCTAAATCTGATCCGGGTGTCTGTTAATTTGATTGTTTGTTCGACTTTAGTTTTGTTTAAGTAAGAAATGAGTGTTTCCTTATTCGATATTGCTCGAACTCTTAAAAAAATGTCGAAGAGTGTGTATGTTTGTTCGGAAGTAGTACATCTTTTTACGGATACGATCTGTGTGCAGCAACATATTTAAAGAGTTTGAGCAACATAGTCCATATTGGAACCTGTTGCGTCATGCGTGTCATTTTGGGTTGGATTAGCGTGAGATGCAAGTGTCCTTACAATGCTCCTGATTGTTTCACGGATTTATTTTTCTGTGTAATGTGATTAGGAGCTTGTAACAACTTCTATGCCTCAATTCCAAACTAGTTGGGGTCAGCTGTATTCACTTAATATAAATGGTTTGTCTGGTCGATGAAAATTTAATACTCTGTACTTACGGATTATCTAACACTAGGAGTTCTCTAATATACTATACTAGTTAATCTCTAATATACTAAGAGTAATATAGTATGCGCTTGAGCATGTTTGACACAATTGTTTTAATTTAGGGGATAAGCATTAAGGGCTTGTTTGGTGACGTATAAGCATTATAATACCTGCATAAAAACCAACATTAAATTATGGCCAAATACACACACACAAACAGAACTTGTATAATACTTCCATTTTTACACTTGAACTACAATTAGCATCTATTAAATACTTTATGTTGTAGAAAAATGTAACTTTTGAATACAAATTTGATAATTCTAAATTATGTGTGGTGCATGACTATCATGCACGTGGCATGGCAAACTAGGCCAATTAGAAAGGCATGTCAACAAAGGAAACAAAAGAAGAAAAATCAGCCATCCCCAATCCCTTGTCGTCCCTTACCTGCCATTGTCCCAAACCTATCGCCAACCAAACCCCCACATTGTCTGATACCAACCACCTCGTAGCGCAAATAATATCCGTTAAGCTGAACTCTAGCTTCTATAGATTGAGAAACCGAGCTGTTAAAAAAGTTGTTTAGTGCTTGTGAGTGAACCCCAGATGGGTCTTAGAATTTCTAGTTAGCAATACCACATAGTTTGTGAGTTCAGAGGATGATTCGATAATGGTGAATGAAGCTAGAAATAGAAAAAAGGGTGGAGAATGGTTTGAAATTTAGATGGACCTATTTCAGGATTTGAATATTAGAATAACCCAAGTTGCTCGGACTCTTCACTTTCGGTGCCACAACCGTGCCAACATGACGTGGGTGTGGGATCCATACCCAATCTGGTCAACCGGTATTGGATACTTTGACCAAATTCGAGGGAGAAATTTTGGACAGATTCAATGGTTTCTGTAATCAAAATAAAACCTAAGGTGAAATTGAAGAAAATGAAATGTCTTCTATATATAAATTTCTATTGCCACTCCCTTTCCTTGTATCTCCTTCCAAGATTCTCCTCTCGATCATTATTTTCTTCTCGAGTTTTCAACATAATATCTCATAATTTAGGTTTATAACTCTATTTTAGCCGAATTGCCGCACATGGATACACATCCCCGAATCTTAAATTTAGGTCATAGAGGATCCGACCTCTAGATCCACACCCTACCAGAGACCCACACCCGAGTCCAAGCAAGTTAGAGAATAACCATGAGATGCTTTCTTGGAAGAAATTAACGTCTGCAGATGGGGTTAGATTTAGTTTTTGATTGTTTCTAGAGCATTTCATTGGCTGAGAACAAAGAAGAAAGTGAATTATTAGACATTTTGTAAAGAAAGGAAATTTCAGTAGGGGCTTTCTTCTGGTTATGGTGGTGGCAATGGTGGCGGGATGGAAGAGGAATGTGGTTGATGGTGGTGGGCGAGAGAGTAGGAGGAAAATGAAAGAAAAAAGATGTTCCACTTACACTAAAAATAAGTGTAGTTGTGTCTAATGGGCACATTTTGGCTCGAGTTCAAGTGTTCAGTAGATACTACTCCCCGTTCAGGTGTCAAAATGAAAGTGTCAAACAAGTTTAGGAGGTGCTTATGTACTTGGCCTTAAGTTGTACACCATTTGGTTGCTTATTTCTTAATAGTTATACCATATTTGGTTGCTTTATTATATGTTGCTATAAATATTACATGTATCAGTTATGAATTTTGTTTTATGCGGATAAAACGTGGAGTAAGAATGCATGCATTGAAACATTTAAAAAGAAAAAAGCTCTCAAGTTTTCTCTAGTATACCAAAATTTTTTTGGCTGATGACTGATTTTATAACAAACATGATTGTCTAGACATTCAGAACTTCTTCAATTACACATTGTGTAGTTTAGAAGTAAATAAACTTATCTTATTTTAAAAGTAAACACATACTTTAAATTACACATTGCATATTTGAAACAAATCAAAACATACATGAAAAATATTCTCCACATTACCCATATCCTTGCATTACCATCCCTACATACTAATCTCTGCTCTACCAACTTCTGCATAATTTGTTTTTGAACCTAATGTGACCCCTCAAGTATTGAGACCAATTTAATAGATAAGCAGTTTACGTGTTAAGTAAAATATTTAAGTTCTCTTTATGTTTTTTATGATTTGTTTTACCATCAATTAGTGGTCAACATCGAAACAAATAAAATACTTGCAGTATTGAGTTTGCTTCTTTTTTTTTTTGCAATTCTTTGAATGTCTCCTATACCATACTCATGTTGTTTGGTGTTTCATTTAGATAAGTGAGAAGGACACGGCATGGTTTGTCAAATTTTGTGTTCCATGGTGTAAGCACTGGTAAGTCTTTTAAAACTAGACTGCTTTAGTATTTCGTCTTGTCCTTCAGATGAACTGGTGGGTTTGTCTGGGATCTACAGGGATGACTAAATTATCGAATGTCAGCAGCATCTGCTTCCTACTAAAATCATGAATTGGTAGTAATCTGTTATAACCATTTGGAAACTAGGCTGAAATGTTTGTCTTCTGAAAAGACAAGTGCAGCTTAGTGTTTATTGCTATATAAGTCTATTATCAGGATCTAAACGATAACCAATTAGGGCAAAAATCTTTGAAAGGGATTCTTGTAACATGGTTCAAAGCCATTGTTACCGTCTCCGTGCTAAGCAGCACCAAACATTCTTCTGTTAGCAATGCACATAAAGAATTCTCTTGGTCAAATGCAGGAAAGTCTAAAGCGCGTTTTATATACATGCTAATTACCATTATTAGCATATTGCACAGTTTCTTTTGTCTAGACTACAATGTAGCAGAAGATGATCCTCATTCTCCCCTGCTTCCTCCTTGTATAGGTAACACCAACTAATGCAAACAACTTTATGTTTCCTAAGGTTTAGGTTTTCCACCATCAAAATCACCCCTCCTAGTAGCTGACTATGTGAAAGAAACACCTTCCTTGCCACCATAGTGATCCAAACCGAGTTCCAATGGATAACAATCCTCCTCCCTAATAAAAACCTTTTCATAAGAGGCCTTCATAGAGAAAACTTTGTTGTTGTTATCGTTTTCGATTGGTTAGGTAGAAAACTTTGTTATTCCCCAACTCCCAACTCAAAGCCTCAAGTCTTCCAGCTGGCTCACCACTTATGAAGTAAAGCAAGCAATCTTTGAAACTCATTCATCTCTCAATCTTGGAAATCCCTCCTGTAACTCAAGTCCCAAAACGTCCTTCCCCCCTAGATTTCCCCTGATTTGCTGGACAGTTAAGTCCCTTTGGCATGAAACTCTATGCATACATGGAAACTCATCCTCTTACAGAAGTCCAATGCCAACGTCATGGTTTCTAGTGGGAATACATCGTGAACCCATGTATATATCATCTGCTAATACACAGCCAAAAGTCCCCCACACCACTTATGGCTCCAAAATTTACTCTTCTCCCATCTCCAACTCTAAAAGAAATGTTACCATAAAAATCTTGCCACCCCTTCATAATATTCCTCCACACTCTACACTCAAACGGCACGGTGAAATCATTTGTTCTCCACATATGAGTTCTATATCCGACTTGATCCGTGAAGGCTTTTCTTGATTTTCCAAATTTGAATTCCTGAAGGTGCCTTGATTCTCTGAACAACTTGTAGTGCATGAATGTGGCTAGCCTCAAAAAAAAAAATTAATGGAAAGGATGATAACTGTTTTACCTCTGGTTTTTATTCATATACATCAGAATTTTAGTCATTGATATGTTCATTTCTGTATTTTCCTCACAAGGGGCTTCTGTTTTGCTAATTCTGAAACCTTTTTTCAGCAAGAACCTGGGAACACTTTGGGATGATTTGGGGAAAACAATGGAAGGGGAGGATGAGATAGAGGTGGGACAAGTTGATTGTGGTACAGATAAGCCAGTGTGTAACAAAGTTGATATCCATTCATACCCCACATTCAAACTCTTCTACAATGGAGAAGAAGTCGCAAAGTACCAAGGTAGAAGGTTTTTCTCTGAAATTTATCTTAACTATCTCATAGTCAATTTAAAATATCCTTTTTCTTGTTTCAATTACAAAGATACATAATTTGGATTTGTTTTTCTACTCAACCAAGCGTTTTACTCTTGCATTTCTTTCAAACTGTTCTGAATACCAATTTTCTTAAGCCGAGTGTCTATCATAAGCAACATCTCTACCCCACAAAGGTAGGGGTAAGGTCTGCTTACACCCCATCTTCCCACTTTCCCCAGGGCCCACTTATGGGACTTTGCTGAGTATATTGTTGACTAAGTCTGTAATTGAACATTTTAAGATGGCTGTTTAGCATCTATTCATGCTAAAATTTGAGGCACCATGTGTCGTCTTTCACTATTTGTATGTGTGTTAGCTCGCGGCTCGCCATTTATGTGCTTAAGTCACCAAGTTTTGAAAATTATAGGACGTAACAAGCTGGTCTCACCACTGCAGTGCCCATTAACTTTCATTTGACTGAAAATCCTGTATTTTACATCTGTTGCTGTAGGACCGAGAGATATTGAATCGCTGAAAGTTTTTGCACTAGAAGAAGCAGAGAAAGCAGCAACAAAAGCTGAAGCAGTTGACGATAAAGAGTTATAACTTACTGTCAGGTAAATGCTAAATGCCTCTTGAGTTTTGCATTTCAATCTAAAACCATTTCATACAAAGTTGAAAACCACTGCATTCATCCCTTTTTGGTCCAAATCCCCAAGTGTCCCACTGAAATGTGGTTGACAATGACAGGTAACAGGTACATTTTTGCTATGTTTCAGGGGAGGGAGTGCTTTTCCTAAGCCAAATACTGAGAAAATTAGAACGAATGGATCCACAAAGTCTTCTTTACAGTGACATTCTACTGGTGATGGCGTCTTTTCTCCTAGTTTTCTTTCTTGTCTAGGATTTTATTGAATCGGAGTAGACTGACATTGGCAAACGATGAAGGAGTTGATTTCTTAAATGATTTAATGTAAAACTCCGAAGATACTCGAAAGGAGAAGAGGATAACACAGAGATGTTAGATATGAAATTTGTTACTACTATTCTTTTTGGCTAAAGAGTAAAGATGTCATATTTAGCTAATGCAGCTGTAATAACATGACCAAAAGTATAATGCTTGCAAATATTTTTGAAATTTCATGGATCCCTGATCGTTACGCTCTTTCAAAAGGAATTTTGCTAGCTTAGGATCGTTATAATTATGATTGTTGTTCATCGAATTGGCCTCCTTGGTGTTGTTGAAAAGCTATGTCTACCATATTAGCATTTTGGAATTAAACTGTAAATTAAATTCCATAATGTTTGGAAATACTGTTTTTCAGTTCTTGTAATTGAAAAATAGATGTATTGTTATAGGGTCTGAATTTTCATAGGTGAAACTTCAGAATATTATCATGAAATTTTATTCGTAAAATTAAATTATCGCGATACTACTTATTTTTCAAAGACGAGATCAAAAAGTATCAATATGGGAGCAAAAATCAACATGAATAACATAATGTTCCAAAAATACACACAATATTACTAGGAAATAGCATTAAAAAGATCAAAATGTTTTGGTTTTGGTTGCGTAACGTTTAGGTTTGATTGATAAACACTAACAATGTCAATAGATTACGAAATATACATCGAAAAGAGTAGTTGGATGCACAAAATATCTCACGCTATATTTATTCGATCACACGATAATTAAATTTCACATATGTATGCCTAAGAATGTTTCTCCTATTATTTACGGTGTGTTCATTGTTTTTGTATTTTCCCTTTTAAATCAACTCTATTATATGCTACCTATATGTTACCTGAACAGACGGTCTTTTAAAAACAGTCTTTCTAACTTCGCGAAGTAGGAGTAAAGTCTACGTACACTTCATCTTCTTAACACCCCACCCACGAAATTTTACTTCTTGTCGTTACATTATACTTTTATAATACTAATAATTTTAACTTTTAAAATTAAAACAAACTTTAATTCGTGAGATTATATTGAATTTGTTGTTACGATAGTAAAATAATTTTTAAAAAAATGTTGGAATATGTCAACATCATAATGTCATAAAAAAAAGAGAAATGTGGACATAGAATGTAATGTTTAGCCTTGGAGGCCAAGCAAATTGATCAATTGTATTCAAGATATGATGTTAAGATGTTTGACTCTTTTTTTTTCCATATTTAAATATTAATTATTTTATTTTATTTTTTTTAAAAAAAACTAAACCGACTTAAGCTCATTCATCCTCCTCTATATATAGTACCAATAACCTCATGTAAACTTAAAAATAAATTCTCATTCATTTTTCAACTTATTATATGTGTTGTGCTTCTCTAGGTTAGATATATATTAATATTCCATCACTCATTTTTGCTTATTTTATGTAAATTTCATGCAAATTTGTTCCATGATCCATCAGTTTTAATAAAATTGATACTAGATAGTGTAATTTGATGCAAATTTGGTTGATGTTTGCTGAGTTTATATATAATTAATAGGTCGTTCGATCCGTTCCATTTTATATACTAACATCTCTTTCTTTTTTCGTCTGTCTCAAAAAAGATATGTCACTTTATTATAAAATAATAACTTAAAAACTTCATTTTTACACATAATGAATTGATTTATAGCTACATAAATATTTAAGTATTGTTTTGAACTACAAATATCGTTCTTTTAAATATTATGTCAAGTCAAATTGTGTCACGTGAAATGAGATGGAGGGAGTAGTAGTTTTTATTAGTTTGCTTGCAATTTTGTTCCATGATTGATTAGTAATTTGATTCATGTTCATGATTGTTCTGTTTCTATATATTTGATAGTAGCTTTGATTAATTTAACTCGAGATTTGTGACTAAAGTTCATTAGTTTTCTTCATCTTAAATGTCTCATAATTCCTGGAGAAGAATGCTTGACTTGTAGATTGTTCAGTCTGAGTATATTGTTTGATCATCGTTGGATATCTGTTTCGTTGATTGGCTACCTAAACTCGATTTTGATGTATTCGATTTTTCAGAATTTCTCTATGTTTTGTGTGAATATCAGATTGTTGTAGACATAGAACACAAAACTTTTAGATGTATTTGACATTTGTTTCTATTGTTGACAAGACTTTTAGTTGATCAACATGGGTAAAGAGAAGGTCCACATCAACATTGTGGTTATTGGCCATGTTGACTCTGGCAAATCGACTACCACTGGTCACTTGATCTACAAGCTAGGTGGTATCGATAAACGTGTCATCGAGAGGTTTGAGAAAGAAGCTGCTGAGATGAACAAGAGGTCATTCAAGTATGCCTGGGTTCTTGACAAGCTCAAGGCTGAACGTGAACGCGGTATCACTATTGATATTGCCTTGTGGAAGTTTGAGACTACCAAGTACTATTGTACTGTTATTGATGCTCCTGGTCATAGGGATTTCATCAAGAACATGATTACTGGTACCTCTCAAGCTGACTGTGCTGTCCTGATTATCGACTCCACGACTGGTGGTTTTGAAGCTGGTATCTCTAAGGATGGACAGACTCGTGAACATGCGTTGCTTGCTTTCACACTTGGTGTTAGGCAAATGATTTGTTGCTGCAACAAGGTTTGCTCTTTCTTCAAGTTTAACTCACTCTAACACCCCCTTAACACCCAAAATGTCCAAAACGGAGATGGACCTGACTCTGATACCATGTAAAGATATGACATCTAGACCTAACTCAACCCCAAAAGCTAACTCATGAGCTAAGAGGGGAGGATTGTCCAAGTCCATTCCCCAATGATTTGCTAACTCATGAGGATAGCTCATGAGGGGAGGATTGTCCAAGTTCATTCCCCAATGATTGGGACTACATTAACCTACTCAAACAGATGTTACCTGAAGAATGTTGTTTCATGTTTTGCTAATATGTTTTTACTCCTTGTGTAGATGGATGCTACCACACCTAAGTACTCCAAGGCTAGGTATGACGAAATTGTGAAGGAAGTGTCTTCTTACCTTAAGAAGGTTGGTTACAACCCTGACAAGATCCCATTTGTGCCGATTTCTGGTTTCGAAGGAGATAATATGATTGAGAGATCAACTAACCTGGACTGGTACAAGGGTCCAACCCTTCTTGAGGCTCTTGACCAGCTTAATGAGCCTAAGAGGCCCTCGGACAAACCCTTGCGTCTTCCACTTCAGGATGTCTATAAGATTGGAGGGATTGGGACTGTTCCTGTTGGTCGTGTTGAGACTGGTGTGATTAAGCCTGGTATGGTTGTGACTTTTGGTCCTACTGGTCTGACTACTGAAGTTAAGTCTGTTGAGATGCATCATGAAGCTCTTCAGGAGGCACTTCCTGGTGATAATGTTGGTTTCAACGTCAAGAATGTTGCGGTTAAGGATCTTAAACGTGGATTTGTTGCTTCCAACTCCAAGGATGACCCAGCAAAGGGGGCTGCTAGCTTCACCGCTCAGGTCATCATCATGAACCATCCAGGACAGATTGGAAATGGATATGCTCCAGTGCTGGACTGTCACACCTCCCATATTGCTGTTAAGTTTGCTGAGATCTTGACTAAGATTGACAGGCGTTCTGGTAAGGAACTTGAGAAGGAGCCTAAGTTCTTGAAGAACGGTGATGCTGGTATGGTTAAGATGATTCCCACCAAGCCCATGGTTGTTGAGACATTCTCCGAGTACCCACCATTGGGACGTTTTGCTGTGAGGGACATGCGTCAAACTGTTGCTGTTGGTGTTATCAAGAATGTTGACAAGAAGGACCCAACTGGAGCCAAGGTCACCAAGGCTGCTCAGAAGAAAAAATGAATAGTGCAGTTCAACTCTGGAGTTCCCAGAGATATCAATATCTACTATAATAAAGTGTGTTATGAAAACTTGCTATGCTTTACTCTTCCTGCTCATGTTCAGTCTTTTATGTTGTTGTTTGGTTCTTGTTTTCTGCCCTGTATGTCAGGTATCCTTTCCCAGAACTGGGTGCTCGACAGACGGTGGCAAAAGACACAGTTAAGAGTCATTTGGTTTATCTTTTGAGGTGCCTAGGTTCATCCAAGACAGGCTAAGAAGCTTTGTTATTTATGTTTTCTTATAACACGTAAATCGTACTTTTCTGTTTTTGTGCTGATAATCTTCTATTGCATTATCTATCCTGTTTTTCCCTTGACATAGTTTGGATAACTTGTTTGAAGTCTCTGGATGAGGTTGTGGGCAACTCAACTATTTCATTGAATACTTGCTACCTTCCGTCAATATGAATACCAATTAACTCCGCCCACCAAAGCTTATACAAATGAGAAAAGATTACCTAGCATTATGATCATCACTAATAATCAAAGTCACTTAGTAACACAACATCTCTCTGATAAATATTATAAGACAAATTGAGGTTTCCCATTGAATCAGGCAACAACCTAATAGGTAGCTGCAAATACACAATTTTAGGGTTCTGGGGGGGGCAGTCATCGGGTGCATGTCGTATACTCTAAAGTAGTAAGTAGTGCATACTTAGAGAGCCGATATGGGTGCAGCAACATTTTGGACAGTCCGAGCAACATAAATTTACTCCCACTATCCCACACTGTATAAAAGCTATGAGCCAAGAAACTGAACCAAAAGTTGCTAGTAATATAGTATTTATCTTGAATTCTTTGTATTTTGGTTACACAGAAATAGTTTGGGTACAAAGAGGCTTTTCCTGACATAAAACTTGAGCAAAACAAAAACAAGAACTCTGTATGCAACAGCCATAAGAAACAATACTAACAAATTTTTCCACTTCGAGTTGCTATTAGCAGATATGTCATATACATTTTGCAAAGCCTGATTACCAGATATGGTCCTCACCTGACCAACAGCAAAAGAGGTCTCGATGTACTCGTTCTCCAAGAGCCCCTGAAATAAAGACGCGATTTTAAGATATTTATAAGATGATGACCACCTAGTGATCAAGTACATGCATCTGAAAGATTTAACAGCCAATTGTTTAACCATTTTTTGAACTTGCCTGGATAGAGTAGGTATGAAAAGCTATATAAGAAATGGGGTACATCCATACTGGTCCTGGCAAAGAACTTCTGATTCTTAAAAAGCCAGCAGAAAGCATCATTATAACCTGCAATGTAGAAGACCACAGCCGTTTAATGGAAGAAGAAAGACGTCAAATCAAATAAATCCTAGATAAGGGAAGATCTCGAGTGTAACAACCCTATAGATCAGCAAAATTGCACTACTACTTTTTCTTGAAATATGATAACTTCATTCGTGGTAAACAATATCTTCAATATATTGAAATTTAAGACGAGACTCACTTGTATGGAGACAAAAATCAAGACGCTCCAGAAGATGTCTTGCCAAATGGAAGTAACAGCGAGCACCAATCCTTCATTTACCAATAGGCATGCGAAGAAATTCAGCACGAAATACATCAACATGCTGAACTCATCCCGCAGCCCAACAAGAAAATAGAAGACGAGACTGGACGAAATGGAGATGAGAAACAAGAAAGGTATGCTGGCAAAAAGCTGCCCAAGTAGGAAAATAAATGCACCAGAATGCTGGTTTGATTCTTCGCAGGCGTATATCTGCATGTAAAAGAAACAGCCTGATTAGTCTTTGCTTTTCTCCTGTTTTCTTTTGAGCTGGATGATCAAAGAACAAACTGGCCTACACAGCATTCAATAACGAAACCTAACTTTTGCAATAGAAAGTAAAAGAGTAATAGAAATCAGTGACAGATTATAGTTACCTTACCTTCATTGAAGGAAAGGTTGGATATAAACTATACTAATTATCCTGTTTCCAGGAAGAATAGTCTCGAAAACGTTAATATCACAAGGCCTTCAGCCTTGCAATATTTTCATGAATCTACTCACATAAAAGCAATATTTCCATGAATCTACTCACATAAAAGCTGCTTCAAGATGCAAGTCCAAAAGCATTCGTGTTTGGCCTGACGAATTTCATCCAGGAATTTGACTTAAATGCAACACGCTGGGAAAGTTTATACTTTGTATTTGAGTATAAGATAGTTCACCTGGCGTAGCATTGCAGTCGAATACATTCAAGTACAAGTATCACATCTATACCTCATAACTTCACAATTTAAGCGATCATTTAGTTTGCATAGAGATGATCGGTCATAAAAAAATGGTGGAAAATAACCTCTAGTGATTCTGATATGGGGATTGAAACCGGGAATAACAGAAAACTATAGAATACATTCTCTAACACTGAACTTGATATTCCAGGGAATTGAAGATGGAAGTGGTTTAGAGTTTACACCGTCTTGACAAGAATGGTCATGGCCTACTAAGCAACCATAAGAGAATGAGTACTGTCTATAGGTTCCCCATCATGTGGCCTCTTATGTTCGAAATCATGCATATCTTGCATTCATTTCCAACATGAAATCACTATATAAGCAATAAGTTTTATAGAATCATTCATGCATGTTATTAAAAAAATCACAAAAAAGCTATAGGGATCACCTTAATTTCTTTCATCTGTGCAGGTACACCGGCAATGCTCAATAGAGAGGTGAATGAAACAAATACAAAAATTGCTGCTACTCGTGTCTGCATCACAATAAAGAGGTCAATGTTTAAATCAGAAAAATAAGGAAGATTGATCGCGAAAAGTTATCATGAGAAGAACATCTAACATCATAGTGGAGAAACAAAGTCCATAATAACCAAACAATCTTGGATACATGCATTTCTTGCTGTACATAATTTCCCCTTCTCAACATATAACACAAATAAAATCAAAAGTTGCCTTGGCAAACAAAATATACCATTTTAGGTAAATAACCAAACTGCTCAGAAGGTGGCATGTCCGCACATCACATAGCATACTACTTAAGTAAGTAATCTTAAAGGAGAAAATAGGCATATCTAATGTCTTGATGGTTATCAGCTTACCACAACAGATGATAAGGTATGCCCCAATCCAGAAAATACAGTACCGATGCAAAGTGCGAGAAGCATATATAGAATCAACCTAAGCCAGTAGTATTTCCACTCCCTTGACATAATCAATAAGGATCTCCAAGTCAACACTGCAACTCGTGTTAAGTTGCCAACCATTCCCTTGCTTTTGACGGATGGACCTTCCTGAACAACATAGCAATAAATCAGGGAGTATATTGGAGTTAGGTGCTAGCAATAATGGTTGTTTAATAAAGCTAAAATCTTACTACGTTCAGGCGCTAGCAATAATGGTTGTCTGATAAAGCTAAACTCTTACTTCTAAATGACGAATACAAAAACTTAAGTTATTTAAAACTTTGAAGAGTTCTGAAGGAAATAACAAAATTTTGAAGTGACTTAGATGAATAACCAGAGAGTGTGTAACAATTACATCCTTCCAGGGTTTTGATCAATTCTCCGGACAACTATTATTTGTTAATCATCAAACACCAAATTTTATCTTAAAGAAGTACTCACTCCATTCCAACCTACACAACATAGTTTGACATGGCACGGAGTTTAAGAAAGAAAGACTTCTAAAACTTGTAGTCTTGAACTTGCCATGACATTTATGTGGGTAGAGAAACATGTCATCAAGCGTAAAATGAGAACATTTTAAGTTAAATTATGTCCAAATACACAAAGGTGCCATTCTTTTTGGATTAGACTATAAGGGAAATGAGAACATTTTAAGTTAAATTATGTCCAAAAACACAAAGGTGTCATTCTTTTTGGATTGGACTATAAGGGAAAAGTTCCATATAAATGGAACGAAGGAGTAACTGTTTGCCAGAATAATTTCATCATCAACTGTCTGAGTTAAATATGTTAGTTCCCAATATATGTATTTATACTTCACAGGTAGGAGTAATCAAATTCTGTAGAAGTTAATAGTGACAGATATCAGATCTCCTGTAAAAACATACCTTCTCAGTGAGCTTCACTATCATAGTCTCAAGAGCAACAGCATCTGCCGATGATTTATAGGTTGCTTCAAGGGTACGTATAGCAACAGCAGTATCCATGTTCACTGCTGACAAGTCTCCATGGTCATCCTGTCCAGAAAACAAGTTATACAAACTTAGAGGATAACCATAAATTCTTTTTCTTTTTCTTGGAGGAGGAGGTTTGTGAGGGAACTGTCGGAACGATGACATATTCCTCTTTAGAAGAAGAATTGACTCTAATCAATAGAACAGCAACATGAGTGAGTCCTGCAGGATGATGGTAGTAAATTCCACAAAAGTAGGCCGTAGATGCTCGATTCATATTGTTAGCTAACAAACCAGAAAGAATCAGTATGATTGAGTCGCTACGGCAACAAATTAAGGAGTTCAAATATTTTCAGGAAAATACCTGCCAACTTTTGCACATCGCGATGATCCTGTCGAACTCTGTATTTATGGCACGCAAGAAATGATCTGAAGGACTTTGCATGATTGGGCAAGGGAAACCAGCATTTGAAAAGTGCTTCACCATCACCAAAAGAATGATATGTCAGTCTCTGACAGTTATTCTAATCGAGAACCTAATACTGTGTAAGAAAACACAGCTTCTAACCGACCCCCACCCCCCGAAAAAAAAAAATCATTTCCTTCTTTCCCCCACAACCCTGTGATTGTGCAATATTAGCCCTTGGGAAAAAGTCTAGCCCCAATAATCAAATATATGATTTCCTCTTATCTAGAACCAGCAAAGTAAATGTTACTGATTTCCTCCTATTGATAATGCAACTATATACTGAGATATTGACAGCTTTGACCAGAAGATAACTGTACATGACCCACTTTTGACTACTACATCCAGGTTCGATGTTACAAAATAAGTTTCAACAGGGAAAATCTTGCATCCACGTCCCAATTCTAAGAGAAGCAGGAAACAAAATGTAATAGGTCTCACTATGGGAAACTATGTAATTCAAAATAATGGTAATACATTGACCATTTAAGCCTCAACTACAGGGATCACTTTTATCCTATAGTAGAGAGTGTCATCTGAATTATACTCTTGGCTTCTTAGTTTTCAAATAAACCACATCCCTCAATTATCTATGAATCTTACATACAAGAAACGAGCAACTAAAGCCTTATCGCAACATCAATTTGTATCATTCAGTATATAATTGTTCTATTGATGCACTCCTGATTGCTGAAAAGAAACTGTACAAGAATCGAGAAAGGCATAGTGTGTGGAAGCATACTCAGATATATTACCTGCAAGCAAGCCAAAGTTTCCCCAAAAAACAATGTATTTCCATTTGAGAGGAGGCAAATGCGATCAAAAAGGCCAAAAACTTCAGTACTGCTTTGGTAAATGGTGAATATCAGAGTGCAGCCGGTACTTGCGAGCTTCTTCAGTGTAACCATCATCAGAAGTGCAGAAACACTGAATGTAACAATTGAATGAACATCAGGTAACTAGGAGTAATGCATTAATAAACATATATAATAGAGTGAAGAGCCTAAAACGGCAAGTCTCGACCGCAATGAATCACAAGATCTTATCTTTTTGTTGTGTGAATTACAAGTAAGATTATACTGGCCATGTTGTTTCATTCTGGTGCAAACGGGAATATATAGATGCCACTGAGTCTCTATTAGAAGTACCAGAGTCTCGGTAAGGAAGAATAGAACTTTTGCCAGGTAATAATTTTTTGACTTCATCTCCCTATAAATACGGCTACCATATCATTTTGTGCTTTTAGTATTATAAAACTGGTTGATCATCTCAAAAAAAAGTTGATTGGAAGAAAAACTTAGAGAATCAAAAAAGGTCATTCATTTGATTGAAGTTACAACGCAAGGAGAACCACACCCCAAAAGCTAGCTCTTGAGGCAGGAGAGCCCAAGGCTATATAATCCCCACATCAGCTCATAGTAGTACTGATGAAACTCTGAAAGTATCAAAAGTTAATTTGGCTTCTTGTTGACAACTTGACAGGGAGGAAAGCAATGACATCAAGTTTTTATGATGAAAACTAGACTGACCAAGGATCGGCCTAGTTGAGGGGAAGTATATGTGATGTTTGTATGCAAGATTTGGTTCAGAATTATTTGATGACCCAATAAAGACGAGAAGGCTCTGAGGCAGGTAACATATTTGTAACTTATGTGCAGGATTATGTGGATGCCTTTGCTTTTCTTTTTTCTGATGAAGTTTATGTAGATTTATTTGGTGATAGTAAACTCAATCATTTTCTCTGCCACTGCATATGTAACACATAAGACCAGCCAATAAATCTCCTTTCCCATCTAATCCATGACATATTAGGGAGGCATTACCAACAATGAATAGCTTAGTATAAAGTTAACAGTATTCAGTGACACTCCTTTTGATATTTAAACATGGTGTAAGAAGTAAACCTGTCAAGCCGATAAAGGGGTTCATCTATAAATAAAATGTGTGGTCTCATAACAAGTTCCCTGGCAATACTGACACGCCTTCTCTCGCCACTTCGAAGACCTTTCATGTAACAGTGTCCACCAATTAGTTTATTAGCATAATCTCCCAGTGACATAGAATCAATAGCATCCTCCACCACACTCCTTTTCTGACAAAGAAAACCAGGAAGCTGAAGCAATGCTGAGTAGTAGAGGAATTCACGCACTGTCAATGTTCCAATAAGAGTAGTTTCTCTGTCAACAAATCCCTGCAGGCAAAAAGTTCCATATCAAAAGGCAGAGCTCATGATAAAGAATAGCTAAGTTCCTCATCTCTTTAAATCAAATTGAATGAAGTAATATTTTTCTCTGTTTCCTCAATAATATTGCACTAAATTTTCATCAAGCCATAGACTGTCACATTAACGCGTTATTGTTTGGGTTGTGTACTGAGATGAGTGAGGAAATGAGTAGATTCTAGTAGGTTATCTCAGACATAAATACAATCTAGTTTTTATACATCTGTGAGCAAGAAGGGCTGGCAGTTGTATTAAAAAAAATTTCATTAAGTTCTTGTATTTTCCCACCTTTGCTCCTTGTGGAACTCATAATAATAAATATTGATATTCATTTTTGAGGTTAAACAAAAAATAAAGCACCCTTTTATATGATAAGTAACAAGGGGTTGGTCAAAAACAAAGCTAAATAGGAATGGCATTCCCTATGGCATAGAAGGATGGTCACACTTTGTTCAATGCACTCAACATATAAACAAGTCTTAAAGATAGATTCTAGAAGCTAGGTTTAGAAAATTTGTTTCAGCTGTTGTACTTGCTCCTTTTCAGGGAAGATTCGGGCCCCATTCTACTTCCTCTTGAAGGTCAATTTTGACCTCTAGATAATTGTAAGACTTGATCATAAGATACCATCATAAGACTTTCTTATTGCTAATTGAAGTCCATTAAGCTTGTCTTAAATCTTCTTTGTTTGATATCTTGTCCTGGTCTTCTTGGAGCTTTCAAAACGTCGTCTTTGTATTTTAATGACGAGTTGCCATGGATGGTATCACACCCTCCAAATGTCTAGCCCTGAGTGTTTGGGGATGTTAAGAGTGCCACACTGATTGAAGAATGGTTGTTTCCTCTTTATACGGTTTGGACAAGCCTCACTTGATGAGCTAGTTATTGAGGTCAAGCTCAGGCTAAGATCAATTGTTTCAACAAATCCAAATTGAAAATTGTAGTCAGAACACCATAGAGTCGCTTAAGAGATTAGCTTCGTTTGTGATGGCTACTACTGTGTAACAGGTTGCAGGATGCTAATTTTAACCACTAAATGTTTGTGGCTCCAATTTCCTCAACTGAGGTTTGATAAATATAGTATATGGGCTTTACAGTTCCCATAGAGTGAAACTAAAGATTGAATACCCCTGTTTCTCTTGATTGTAAAGTAAAACTAAAGATTGAATATCCATGTTTCTCTCTATGCTAATAAACTCCTGAGAAATACTCCTCTCCTTCTTTCCACCTCTTTTTCAAACGGATTTGTTCAGTTGGTTTGAGATCAATACTGGATTAAGATATATGCACCTTAACAAAACTGAGGGAGCTGAAAAATGCACCTTAAATATTTAATTTCTCATTTTTGGATGGAGTTGTAACAAGTTCAAATTTTTCTACTAGATGATAGAGTAATTCTACATTTTCTTTCCAGTAATACCTTCTCCATTTAAGAGGTTGCATTCATCAGAGGTGAATCAAAATGGTAACTCTAGTCTATAATGATATCTAGAACATGTTGTAAACCAATTTCCATGCATGTTCACCCTCTAACTTTTGCACGGCAAAGCAAGTAAACCGCACAAATACAATGTAAAAGTTCATGACAGACAGTTTCCACATAGGACATTAAGAAAAATAACCATGTACTACTATGAACAGCAACTCAACTACAAGAGCTAAAAAGCATAGACTTACATAGGAACCATAAGGCATGCTCCTTTTCGTCCCATTAACAAAAACCTCACCATACATTCTGGCTGAATCAGGCAACCTTCCTAAGGAAGAGAAACAAAAATGGGTTATGAATGATTCATACAGATTGATACAGGCAATCCTCTATATGTTTCCCTATATAACACAAACCTGCAAGGGATCTCAAGAGCGTTGATTTCCCTGACTTGGCAGGTCCCATAATTACAGTCATTGTACCAGGTAATGCATAACCATTCGAGCTCTTGACCACCTTATCAGAGTATTTCCGCTTTCCCTTTATGGTTACTGTCAAATCCTTCCAGGCAATAGATGCCCCAGCAATTTTCCTTGTAATAACTGCCCCATCTGGTAAAGGTGGAGATGGCAACGAACCACTGTTAAGCTTTGACAGGGAAGGGGAGGCTGGTGTAGTTGCAGCATTGATGGAATCACCTCCTTCGTCCACTCTGACTTCAATATCTGTGTCTTCCCAATCAGGTGAATCTTCAAATGAAATTGGTTGTCTAAGTGAACCAGGTTTCCTCAAGTAGAAGAAATTACTTGATGGCACCCTACTCGCTGGACTACTTGCCGAAGAAGACGAAGACCTATAATGATCCGATTGTGACTGTATCTCTTCCATTTCTTTTCAGTTCTCTAATTCTGCGCAGCTATTCTGAAAAGGGACGCTGATGCAAGTTGATATGTAGGGGAAAGAAAAACTGCAAGCGTTTTCTGACAAGTTCTTAAAAATTTCTTTCAATCCCCTCGACAGAGTTGCAATCAACTACTCTATAAATATCCACTTACAAATCACTGAAAAATGAAAAATGAAGAAGTTACTGCAACAATAGTATAAGAAACCACACTAAAACAACTTTAAGCATCAAAACGGCTTTCATATAGACTCTTATGCATCAAATGGCACCAATAGCTGGTTGTGAAAACAAAAACCATTTCAAATTTATATCAATCAATTCATTACCCTCCATACCAAATTAGTTGCATCAACTATATGAATCTTCTATATTCATTTCGCTCTATTCGAACCAATTTCATTTTGAATGCTTCAATTTGTTTTTATAAGATAAAAAGGGTATTCTTTAAAAGTAGAAGTTCTCTTAATATCTTAATTATCATACACTAACATATAAGTTTCTAACCCCATTATAAGAAAACTTTCAGCAACACAGTTCCTAGTGTAAGTATAAGAAAAATGATCAAACGTTAAACCCGAAGGATCACTTCTTAGGGAGTTCTATACCTAGACTATCAGGTGTTAGTGATTCCTACCTGAATTATCACCAACTATCTACCAAACACACCTCGAAGCTGACTAGATCAAGTGTTTGACTACAATCGCAAAAAGGAACCTGACAACTTAATTTGCCATAAGTTTCATCCACATAGAAGTCGACTCATTAATTTCAAAGTATTCTGATACTTAGTTGATGATAGTTCACGTAGGAAACACAGATACTTGATAGTTCAAGCAGAAAACTAACAAAAAAATGGATACTTTAAAGTATGTTTTTGACAATTACTTCTTACTTTTTTTAAAAAAAATTATCCAATTAATTCCAATAATTATCTGTGTGGAGAGCCATTTAGCATCATTTTTAAATTAAAAAAGAGAGGGCACACCACGCACCATTAGATACTAATCAAAGCGTGTTTTTGATAAATAATTGGTGATGTTTAGGTAGAAAACGCAAACACATGATAGTTCAAGCACGAAACTCGCAAATAACAAAAAAAATCAGCAACAGAAACTGGGTATAATGAATCAAATGAGCTAAAGAATGCCTATACATCTTTTTAATCCAGAAATATTCCCATACAAAAAGAATCATTTTTTTTTCTTTTCTAGAGAATTGCTATAAACTTAATTTCATCTATTTGAATCAAACATAAACCACTAAACTTTATAGCTCTAACCAAACTACCCACAAAAGCAGAAAAAAAACAAACTCAAAACAGAATAATTATTTTTAACGAAAAATAAATAAAAAACATTTTTTTACGAATTACGAGTTAGTTAATTTAGATAGTCAATCAATCGAGCCGCTAATAAAATTCTCCTCAAAACAAGAGATTCAAGCATACTAGTAGTTTAATTAAGCTAATGTAAAATAATTGGAGCGAAAAAAAATATCAACCAATCCAAATGGCGAAAATACTATGACAGAGATTGATTTGACCATTGAAAAAAAAAAAAGCAATAAAAGAGAAGCTACCATTAGGTATAAGATAAAAAGAACACAAACCTGGATCTGAATTCTGAAAACTGAAGAGAAAAGAGAAGAGAGAGAGATGAAGAATAGTTTAGAGAGAGAGAGAGTATAAAGAGTGTTGCTCACTGAAACACTGAAATAGAGCAAGTGTTGTCCTTTTACTCTTTCAGACTTAGACATGGAATCATTTTAGCCCCTTTTTTCCAGGGTTCAAAAATTTAGCATCACTTTTGCTTTTTCCTTATTTGATACATTCGATCGTTGAAATTCGATTAAATTTAAATATATAATTACATTGATTTATAGACAAGTGGTGTTTTTATTGTATTGCTTTGATTACAAAGAATAATATTATTGAAAAAATGATATTTTTTTGAATTTTTTTTACTTATCGTAATTTTCTTTTTAAAAGTCAAATAACATAAACTTTAACTAATATTGATATGAAAAAATGAAATTATTATTTTGAAATTTCATAATGTGATCCAATTAAATTTTAAAAATTTGTTCAACTTGAATACTTGACTATCGAAAATCAAAACGCAATAATTTAAGAAAAAGGAGGAAGTATTTTGATTTATGTAATATTTAAATAATTCACTTATACTAGACTAAAGGGGTATTGAATATAGTGTATCAATAATATTAAAATTAGTCATATAAAATTAATTATGTGATCAGTTATTTGATTTATCGTATTAAATATTTTGTTACCGAATATTAAATGAATATGGTGTGCTAATACTTAACATAATGTATTGGAATAAGAATAATACCCTCTATTATTAATTTCATTGAATAGGATGTAGTTATTATTAAGATTATTTTTAAAAAAAAATAATTGATTGCAAATTATTGCATTTTCCTTAACTTGTATTGTGAACGTTGATGATATTATTCTGATAATTGTGTTATTCAACTTATTTATGTAAAATTTCTAAAAATACATGAGTGTCAATTAAAATGAAAAATTATTTAGTTTTCTAATTAAATTGGTAATTAAAGTGTTACATTAATTAGGGGGAAAAGAAAATCAAAGAAAAGAGTGGAACATTGACTTTTTCTTTTCTTTTCTTTTTTTCCTGTGAAAAGAAAAAGATAGCTCTAGAATTTGAATTATGTTGAGTGGAATCTAAGTATCTTTATTAATAAGATTAATTAATGATAATTATAATTACAACTCTTTGTATTATCATAATTAAAGAAATGCTTAGTGGTCTATTAACACTATACTTTTTATTTTCTTTGTTTTTCCAGCTTGCACCATTCATGATTAGGACATGTTTAGACAAATGCCACCTTAACATTTGTAAAAGGAGAAAATATTATACTGTTATCAAAAGGGTGTCTTTTGTCTCTATCCTGGATCTTTTTGTTCTAATACTTTATTCGAGAGTTATCGATATTTATCAAATTTATTTTTTATTTAATTAAATATTATCGAATGTGTAACGATTCATTTGGTCGTTTTGAATTTTAGAACTTTTTAATTACATAAAAGACTCTTTCGATATATTTTAATTAGGTATTTTGGACTATTCGTAATTATAATTATGAAATTAATGGGATAATTTTATAATTTATTTAGTTGGTGATTAAGAAAAATAACATTTAACTTCATGATGAATCACTTTTACTACTTTAATAATTAGTCTTTAATATTTAGGGTAATAAATATTCTATAGAAGAAAGAAAAAGGGAGAAGATGAGAATAACGGAAGGCGGCACAAATCAAGAAGAAGAGGGACGAATATCCAGCATAATGAAAAGGTTTGGAGGCATTGAGGAAAGGAAAAGCATTGGAGAAGTCTTCAGTGGAGGAAGGTTATGATTTATTTCTATTTGATAGATGAATTGTCAATAACAATTGATATGTATTGAGTGATATTGTAAAGTTTCCTATGTACTTAAGTTGTGGTTGTATATCTTGGTTGTGTGGCTGAACTAAAATTCTGAGACCGTTGAATTTGTAATCTTGAACCCTCTCTATCGAAATGACGCTTTGAATAAAGAAGGCTTGATGAAATAAATTAATGAGATAATTGGATAGGAGTGCCACGTTCCGACACGGTATGATGGGATCGGAGTGTCACGTTCCGACACGATAACATTAAAGGAAAGGAATCTTGAATTAACTTAATATATTTAATCTCAAAGAACCCATTATTTGAATAATACTACCTGCTAAGTATCATGGTTGATTTTATAATATTATTCAATATATATTGATTTCTATTTTGGGTTGACCGATGATACCTACTGAGTACGTGTTTCTTGTACTGATCCCTACTTGCATTTTCTTCATTTTTCTTTTGTAGAGTGCAGTAAGTGTACCATCGAATTCGACTCGCCTTCATCTCTAGATAGTCTCCAGCATCTCAGATTTCAGGGAGAGTTATTCCTTCTAGCTCGTGCTGGATTCTCTCAATCAGGACATAATGTCCTTGAATTTTGGACATGGACCATCTTATTTACTTATTTTGGTGTCTTTAAATATTCTTAGACTTCGTATTTGAGAATAGATGTCCTTGATGTGATGACTTTCAGATTTTGGAAATAATAAGTGTTAGGCTTTAGAGGTTTATTGGATTGATTACTTTAATAAGTTTTGAACTTCCGCATTTTATTGGTAGTCATAATTGAGTTATTGATCTATGTTGGTATTTAGATTTCTTGGTTCACCCACTTAGAAAGTTAAGTGTGAGTGTCACTCATGACTCGTTTTGGATCGTGACAGAATCAAATGACAAAGATATTATTGAGGAACATAAATATTTTTCAAGATAAAATGAAAATTGGAACCCCCCTCAGCCCTACCCCATCACCCTTTCATCTTTTTATTTGTGTTGTTCTTGTATTTTTCTAACATTATATTAGAGTTAACTCACGTATACCTTAGTTATTTTACTACTTTATTCCTCCTTCTTGATATATTTTGCTATATTTGGGCGTGATAGTTGAAGGGAAAAAATATTTATGAAATTTATGATTTAAAATAAGTAAAAGAATAAGAGAATATATTTCAATAAAGATAAAATTAAATTAATTTTTAATATGAAAGTGTATTATATTTTTTTATACAAACTAACAAAAGAAAGCATTTCATATAATTTTCATCGAGTATAAATTTTTAATCCACTAAAATTTTGATAAGAAGAATTTACTTATTAATATTTCAAATATTCATAGTAACTTTGATCTTTAATATCTCATCATTTTATTTATTTATCCACATTAAAATTTTCATTATTTTAAATTTGAATCACACAAAATTTCTTCTAAGGTATAAACATTTCTTAATAATTCTTTTTTCATATTCTAGACTCGAATACTCATAATTTTCATTATTTCTATTGGCTAAACATGATATCATCATTCTTAGTATCCTTCTATGAACATTGTATTTCTTTTTGTATTGTACTTTTTTTCTTTTTCTTTTTCAGACTGTCTGGAATATATTTTCCATAAAGATTTATGGGTCCAAAAGAGGTAAAAATTAAACTTAAAAAGGGAAATAGGCTGATGATTGTTTGGTTCCTTTTTTATAAATAGTTATATTTTACTTTAGAAGATCAAAATGCCTTTAATTGGAAATGACAAATGAGTTAAAGTGAATAATTACCTTTCTTTCAACTATTTTAGCAACTTAATTAGTTATAGCATAATAAATGCAATGTTTTCATGTTTTTTCAGAATTTTATTTTGAAAAATTATTTTTTAACATAGAATTGTTATAAATTTCTGAAATTTAATTTGAACTTGAAAAAATCTGATATTTTTATTATTTTCACTCTAAATCACTTGCAAATTTAAAAAAATAATTAATCTCCAATTTATAATTTTTATGTTCAGACGTCTGTTAATTATTTTTTCGAAAGTTTTATTCCCACTTCTAGCCAATTAGCCACTTCTAATTCAACTTCAATATTTTTATTTTCATGGATAAGATTTCAATAGTTTATTGTTTTAAAAAAATTGAACACTTGAAGTTTAGATCTAAATGAATTTTTTTTCTCTTTTTAATTATTATTGCCTTCTCTTTTCATTTTTCTATATCATGGCTAGTATAGCTTGACTTTGAAGTTACCTTAGCTTTATTGGAAACTGTAAGAAAATAATGAACCCATACGTTAATGTCAGTGACATAATTTTACCTAAGAAAATTATAATTTTTAAAAGTTTTGCATTATATATTGTTGCTGAATGTATCATGATTTGCATCAAATTAGAATTGACAAATAAAATAAAACTTAATTTAATTAGAACGAGTATCTTGCTTTTCTTAAGAAAATTTCATGTTAGTCCAATAATTTACACTAATCTAGCAAATCAGTAATATAGTTCTTGACTTGTTCGCTTCGAATTCAATAACGTCATATAATTTAAACAAGTTGTTTGAGGAGTCCAAA
Source organism: Solanum pennellii (assembly GCF_001406875.1). Lineage (NCBI taxonomy): Eukaryota > Viridiplantae > Streptophyta > Magnoliopsida > Solanales > Solanaceae > Solanum > Solanum pennellii. Next base: position 64,323,625 of record NC_028647.1, on the reverse strand, counting down.
GCTTTGAATCTATCATTATAATACCTAGAGGCGGAGCTAGGCGGAGGCTCATGAGTTTGAACAAAGTCGATAGCCTTTTCGCAGAACCAATATTTATACTAGAAAATTAAATAAATAATATGTATATTAACTTGTGAACCCCTAACAAAATTGATTGAGAGCATGAAAATATTTTCCCTTTTTTTTAAAAAAAATTAAAACTTCAAACTCTTAATTCTGGCTCCGCCTCTGATAATACCTTCTTTCGATATAATTCTTTTTTCTCTTTTAAACAGTGAACATGTTGTTGCAGACTTAGAATATTTTTCTTGTGTCAACTAAGGTCTAAGGGTGTGCATTGGTTGTCTCAATTACATCTAATTTTATGTATTGTTAATATGATTTATCAATTTTGATTTGTGAGCACACTAAAAATTAATAACAAAAAAAGAACATTATTATTCATAAGTTTAGAATTATTCCATGAAGATTAAGTAACAAAGCAATGAGATAATATATTGAAGAACACGGAGATGATAAATAATTAATGGTAAATCATTACATAAATAATGATGTAAGTTACACTAAAAATAATGATCATTAATAAATAGCATTAATATAAAATTAATTAATAGATAAATATTTATAATTAGTTAATAAATTTCATAATATATGTATAACAATAATTTTTTTTTACGAAAGTTACTAATTTAAAAAATCCATACTCTCCTATCTCGTGACGATTTTCAAATTTCGAGATTTAAACAAATCTATTTTTCACCGTAAATTTTTCATAAATTTTTTAAATATTTTGAATTATCAATTTTTTTTACTTATAATACTTTTACGTAATTTACAAATATATAAATTTCATTTCAAAGAATTTGAAGATTTTTTTGCACAAATGTCCAATCAAATTTAAATTTTTTGACTCTCAAAAAATGAAAAGTAACACGTAAATTGAGATAAAGAAAATATATTAACTCGGCCTCTAATTCAGATTAAATGAAAGCTTAGTTTTTTCTTCTTCTTCTTTTTTTTTTTTGGTTAAAAAGGAATTTATTTATCCATATATAATATGCATCCATACAAAATCGCTGGCTATAAGCATTACAATCAATTGAAATACTAGGTAACTTACATACGAAAGTTAAAACTATCTGATATTGGGAGAGGCATGCCATCAGGGGCGGACCTAAAGTATTCCGCGAATGAACCTTTACGTTAAACTCTTTCAATAAAAAATAAATTTACGTTGAACTCCTTCAATAAAAAATTATGATGTATATTTAAGATATTTTAAAGAACTTTTATGTTTATATATTGAATTTGAACCTCATGAATATAAAATTAGAGGTTGACTCAGTGGTTCAAATCTCTCTTTTTCGAATCCTCTTAATGAAAATTCTGAATTCGCCACTATATGTCATATGCAGTTGCGTAGCCACATAATATTAAGAGCGTCCAATTCGTCGGACAAAAACAACATATATATATATATATATATATATATACAAGTAAAATAGTTGCTCCCTCTTTGTCAACATCGATGGTCAAGAGATTACGACTACATTTGAGTGCAAATGAACAATGAATGTTAGTGTTTCAAAGGAGATAATAGAGAGATTACACTTTCTTATTAATTCAAAGAAGGCTAAAAAATGTAGACATTTCATTCGGAACACTTACTATGTAGTTAGACTTCTTGTTTATAGGGGTGTGTGAAAATCGAATCGAAAAATATTATTAAGTCATAGCTATTGAGTTATTGGATTAACAGGGTTTTAATGTTTTATAAAAAAAAATTGAGTCATCGATTTGGTGTCGATTTTTAGTATTGGATTATTGAGTAAACCGATAACCAAAACGATAGTAAGTTACTACTATATCCTTCATAAATATTAAATATTAATAATTTAACATAACTATATACTATACCAGTCCTCTACACTACTGTCTAGACAATTCACACGTCATAGTACTTCTACTTCACATCCGAAATTTCATATTATGTTTTGGTTGTAACATGTTATTGTAGCCTTCATACTACATCTACTTTTATTGATGTAATTTTTCATTATATTTCTTGTTTTTTTACTATATCAAAGCATTTACAACTGATTTGCTTGTCTCGCGTGTCACATTGATAGAGAAGTGATAAAACATATATTTATTTTATGAGCATTTTTTTATTGGACAAAACCGAAAACTAAACCGTTAATGCTTCAAAATCGATAAATCAAAAACCAATAAAGAATATCTTTTTGATTTGTTATTGTTTAGCATATTTAAAAATAAAAAAATCGATAAACCAAATCAATAATACAAAAAACGAAACCGACTCAATCAATGTCATGGTAGTATTTTAGGGCGATTACCCAAAAAAAATCTTTTACCATCCAAAGTTTCTGTTAATCAAATAGGACATAAGTAATTCAATTTCTAATCGAAATATTCCTAATCCTACTTAGACTAATTAAACTAAAATAAAGCTTAATTTAATAGTCCAAATTTAAATATATTTTTGTAATAGTCCCTTTTCCCAATACACACAGGTAACCCCAAAAAAAAAAAAAAACAAAAAAAAAGGAAAAACTCTCGCTTATATAAAGCCCCGGAAAATAATTCTCAATAGAAAAAAATATCTACTCGTATTTTTCAGTTCTTCTTCCCCATTTCTCTCTGTGCAGATCGCGAACGATTTCGAAAAAATGTCTCACCAGGCTGAGTCATCTGACTCGTGAGTTTTCTTCTTCTTCATATTTGAAATTCAGTATCGATTTGGTAAGATTTGCAATTCGATTCACAATTTTTTTTGCAGAAAAAATTCTAAGAAGGATTTTTCTACGGCGATTTTGGAGCGGAAGAAAGCAGCGAACAGGCTTATTGTAGATGAAACGGTCAACGATGATAATTCCGTTGTCGCTTTACATCCTGCTACTATGGAGAAACTTCAGCTTTTCCGTGGAGATACAATTCTCATCAAGGTTTTTTGAACTTCAGTTTATCTAGCTGAAACTTACTGTTGTACTATTACTGGTGTTTTTTGGTCGATTTATGCAGAATTTAATGTGATTATTTAGTGATTTTTGGATTGATGATGATTTTCTAGGGTTTTGAGTTTGAACTATCTCTAATTCTGTAGCGTTTGAACTGTCTAATGACTTAGCTCTTGTTTGTTTAGGTCCTCCGTGAGTGTTTGTTGTTTTTTCGTTTATTAGGATAGGATAGAAACCTATTTTTGATTTGGAAGTGTGACAGTGTTAGTGTTTCATAGATTCAGTATGATTTTGTCTGTATTCTCAGTGGCGGATCCATGATTTGATGGTCATTGATGTTCAAATCCTTTTTAACTTAAAGTTGCTAGCAAAACAAATAATAAAAATTTAGAAGCTTACTAATATTTATAGTTTAGTTAGTAAACGAAATATAAAAAATAGGAAAGTTAAAAATAATAAAAAATTTAAGCAACAGTGAAAATATATAAAAGGAAGAGTAAAAAAAACAATGAAGAAGTTTGAGTTAGTTTTTTTCAACAAAAAATTACGGCATCAATGACCTTGGAATTCTACTCCTGAACCAAAGTACCTATAGGACGTTTTGTTCGATGGGTGCTCGCGAGTTGTTTTTATCCATTTTCTAGTATTTTCAATATATATATACACAAAAATTTTATTGGGGTTGACAGGTGCTCGAGCACCAGAAACTCTCTATATGGGTCTGCCCCTGTGTATTCTACATCTTTGATAGGAAATCATTGAGTGAATAAATAGTTCATGCAGTGGGAGCTGTTTTGCTATTTCTCGGTGATTAGGATGGTATAGAAACCTTCTTTTAGATTTAAAAGTATGATAGTGTTAGTGTTTATAGATTTTATGCTGAATGTTGTGGAGTAAGGTCTGTATTTGATATCTTTGATGGAAAAACATTGAATATAGTTCATGCAGTGGAAACTGTTCAAAATCCTCTGTTAGACTAAATTAGTAGATTCTTTTCCTTTTAACTCCAACTTTTTTTTGATGTTTTACATTGTTTATTTGGTTTTGTTGCTCACTCAGAGTTTGACAACTTAACTTGTCCCAAATGGAATGGGGATTGAGTCGTTTTAGGGTATCAAGGGTCATTGATTTTCTAGTTTGTTTTTCTCCAACAACCAGATCACTCTAAGCTGTTCATGACACTTACATAATTGAATCTATACATTGAACTTCTGAATCATGGTAGATATGTACTATTTTGGAAATATTATGACGTTTGAAGCACCAGATCCTACTTTGGTGAACTTCACTAGATTTGTTGTTGTTGTGACGTTTGAAGCACAATAAACCAAGATGTATATATATGCTTATGATTTTCTTTGTACTTACTTATTCCCTGTGACTTAGCTTTTATTATTCTTATGTATATTTAAAAATGGACGTCAGCATATTGGATTTCTGTGCGTATTCCTCTGCATGTCAACTCAGTTTACTCTAAATTTGTGTTCTGCTGTATCTTTTTTCCAGGGAAAGAAGAGAAAGGATACAGTTGTCATTGCCCTTGCTGATGAAACATGTGATGAGCCAAAGATTAGGATGAACAAGGTAGTCCGTTCAAATTTGAGGGTTCGTCTCGGAGATGTTGTATCTGTGCACCAGTGTCCAGATGTCAAGTATGGGAAGCGTGTCCACATACTCCCTATTGATGATACAATAGAAGGTCTCACAGGGGATTTGTTTGATGCATTCCTTAAACGTAAGTGTAGACCTGATTGATATATTCAGTTAGTTGGAAGTTATGGTTGCAGCAGCACAGCTTACTGTTTGACAATTGCCTTTTCTTTGTTCTCCATTAACTGTGTGCGGCAGGATGTACAATTTGTTAAGCTTGTCTGTTGTCTCTGACCCGTAAATATATCTAGAATGAAATTTATTTGTATCTTGGAAGCCAAGTCCAACAATCCCTTCACAGATTGTATATGGTGTATTAAAGGCATTTCTCATATAGGATCCGCTCTCTCCTGTGAGTGTTTGAAGAACTTTAGTACATAAAGAAGAGGGTGGGTCAAACTGGGGTGGGTTATTCGTGGACAGTGCAACCTTAATTGGTTTTCAGTCTTCAACATTTACTCACTAATTTCATTAATATTATTTGCCTGTCAGATCTATTTGTGTCAGCTTTTAAAACTTTTTGTCCTTCTTGCAGCTTACTTTTTGGAGGCATATCGTCCATTGAGGAAGGGAGACAATTTTCTTGTTAGAGGAGGGATGAGAAGTGTGGAATTCAAGGTCATAGAAACTGACCCTGGGGAGTATTGTGTTGTTGCTCCAGACACTGAAATCTTTTGTGAGGGTGAGCCTGTGAAAAGGGAGGATGAGGAGAGACTTGATGAAGTTGGCTATGATGATGTGGGTGGTGTCCGAAAACAGATGGCCCAGATTCGTGAACTGGTGGAACTACCATTGAGGCATCCTCAACTTTTCAAATCTATTGGTGTGAAACCACCAAAGGGAATTTTACTTTATGGACCCCCTGGTTCTGGAAAGACTTTGATAGCCAGAGCTGTTGCTAATGAAACAGGTGCATTTTTCTTTTGCATTAATGGACCTGAAATCATGTCCAAATTGGCTGGAGAGAGTGAAAGTAATCTTAGGAAGGCATTCGAAGAGGCTGAAAAGAATGCTCCTTCTATCATATTTATTGATGAAATTGATTCAATTGCTCCCAAGCGAGAGAAGACACATGGTGAAGTTGAAAGGAGGATTGTCTCACAACTCTTAACTCTGATGGATGGACTGAAATCTCGTGCTCATGTTATAGTGATGGGAGCGACTAACCGTCCAAACAGCATTGATCCAGCTCTGAGAAGGTTTGGTAGGTTTGATAGAGAAATAGACATTGGTGTTCCAGATGAAGTTGGGCGTCTTGAAGTTCTTCGCATTCATACTAAGAATATGAAGCTTGCGGAAGAAGTAAGGCCCTCTTGCCAAAATTGGTTTCTTTGGGAGCAAACTTTATAACATAATGATGATTACTCTATTTTGCAGGTCGATTTGGAAAGAATTGGGAAAGATACACATGGTTATGTTGGGGCAGATCTTGCTGCTCTTTGCACTGAAGCTGCTCTTCAGTGCATTAGGGAGAAGATGGATGTCATTGATCTGGAAGATGACACCATTGATGCTGAGGTGTTGAACTCAATGGCAGTAACAAATGAGCACTTCCAAACTGCTCTCGGTACAAGCAATCCATCTGCATTGCGTGAAACAGTAAGTAGCCCATCACAACCAAGTGTGAGAGTGTCGAGATATCTTTTTAGAGTGGCAATTTCAATTGCAAATTATGGTCTCATCTTATCTATGTGATTCCTGACGTAAGATGTGCATTACTATTTTTCGGGGCACAAACTCATTGTCTTGGTCTGTGAAACTCTTTGCAGGTGGTTGAAGTGCCTAATGTCTCATGGCAAGACATTGGAGGCCTTGAAAATGTTAAGCGAGAGCTTCAAGAGGTAATGTCATTCAATATAATGGTCTTAATGTATACTTATGTCCCACATAAGTTACTTGTCTTAAGAGATGTTGATTATTGCTCTTGTTTTATTTTATGTAGACTGTTCAATATCCAGTGGAACACCCAGAGAAGTTTGAGAAGTTTGGTATGTCACCTTCGAAAGGTGTACTTTTCTATGGTCCCCCAGGATGTGGGAAAACCCTACTTGCCAAGGCAATTGCAAATGAATGTCAAGCTAATTTTATCAGTGTCAAAGGACCTGAACTGCTCACCATGTGGTTTGGAGAGAGTGAGGCGAATGTTCGTGAAATTTTCGATAAAGCCAGACAATCTGCACCTTGCGTCCTCTTCTTTGATGAGCTTGACTCTATTGCTACTCAGGTAAGATAAATAGTTTAAAGATTTCAGTTGTATGACCATATGCAATCATTTTAATTAGTTTGCTGGATTCAAGATCATTCACATCCTGATCTAGCAAATAGATAGATTTAAAAGTATAATATTGTACGGAAACATGTAGCACGAATTAAGTTTACCTCACGCAACTACTTACAAGAACTGGTGCTTTATACAATTGCAGAGAGGCAGCAGCAGTGGAGATGCTGGAGGAGCAGCTGATCGTGTTTTGAACCAACTTCTGACTGAAATGGATGGCATGAATGCAAAGAAGACTGTTTTTATAATTGGGGCCACAAACAGGCCTGATATAATTGACCCTGCACTTCTTCGACCTGGCCGTCTTGACCAGTTAATTTATATTCCTCTGCCAGATGAAGATTCACGCCATCAGATTTTCAAGGCATGTCTCAGAAAATCCCCCTTATCAAAGGATATTGATCTGAGAGCTCTCGCCAAACATACTCAAGGATTTAGTGGGGCTGATATCACTGAGATTTGTCAACGATCCTGCAAATATGCCATAAGGGAGAACATAGAGAAAGTACGCACTTCATCCTCTTTTTACTGCGTTGAATTTTTTCTTTTTATACTTTTGAACCTCAGTAGCTTCTTAAACTTGTTCTACAACCCTGTCTTGCATGCTTTTGGTTACATAGTGATTGATTGTCAAGCTCTGGTTGCTTTTATGTTGTCATGCTAAGAGGTATATGCTATACTGTATGACTGTTAATTTTCTCCATGAATTCATCAATTTCTCATGATGGCGCTGCTGGCCATTATTGTCTTCAATGTTCAACGTTCTACAAAATAAGTAGCCAAATTTCAACAATTATATCCTCAGATGACTGAAATTTGAACTGGATTAGAATGTGACAACTGATTTGTTAGAACCAGATTTAATTAAGTTGTTTGGCTTGAAAAACTGTATCTTGCTTTAAACTTCAATTTGGGTGTGCGCAGTATGGTCTCTGAACTCCATGTTTGCAATTGTAGCCAATCTCTGTTATCTCAATTTTGAGTTATTGGTATTCTTCATCCTAAATCTGTCATTTTTTTCTCTAATTGCAGGATATAGAAAGGGAGAAGAGAAGACAGGAGAATCCCGATTCGATGGATGAGGATGTCGATGAAGTACCGGAGATCAAACCCGCTCATTTTGAGGAGTCTATGAAGTATGCCCGTCGAAGTGTCAGCGATGCTGATATACGCAAATACCAGGCATTTGCTCAGACATTACAGCAGTCTAGAGGTTTTGGAACAGAATTTCGATTTGCAGAGACTAGTACCGGCGGGACTGCTGCAGCTGACCCATTTGCAACTTCTAATGCCGCAGCCGATGATGATGACCTATATAGCTGAAGTTCTAGTTTTTCCTTGTTATTTTACTGCAAATCTCCTTCTTCTCGGGTTAAACTCGAATTTCGGAACCTAGTACTCGTTTCTGGATCTCGGGTTTCGACTTTTTAGAACGTTAAGATAATTTAAATTTACAGTTTAACACTTATTTATATCCTGGTGAATATTTTTTTGAATTTTATGCGCAGGTTTAAATAGCCTAGGTTAACTTGTATGGTTTTCATGTTCTTCCTTGTGTACACATTTAGTGGGTTCAAAAATCGAGGCATGAAATGCAGCCTTCTCTGAGAATGACCAAAGAGAAGGTAAATAGAATTTCCAAAGTAACAAATGAGCTGATATATGCTTTCTTTCAGAGCAAATTTGGTATAAAGTTTTACATATTATACATTACAGCTTTTACATTTACAAAAGAAAATAGATATGATATATGGACAACATTTTAACTTAGCCTCCATGATTAGTTGAACACCCAACGTTCATTGTGATCATACCTGTGTCTTACTTAACGGTGAAGTTAGGATTTCAAATTTTATAATGATGATTTTCAAGTGATAATAACTGGCTTCTAAATTTAGTATTTGTACATAGTTAATGAATTTATTTACGCAAATATAATGTTTGAGCAAAATCTACTGAGTTTAACCGAAATATAGGCTCTACTAATTTCGTCCTTTAAACACTTTTAACTTTAAAAATGCGCATTTAGTCTTGTGCATTAATTCGATTTTGACGTGCATTCTCATAGTTGAAATATTTACATGGTAAATTTAAATCAAGTTAAAGTATGTAGATGTGTATTTTCAAATTTGAGATGATTAGATGTCAATTGATATCAAGATAAAAGTGAAGTCTATCGACACATTATACCAAATTTTTAGTAGTTCAACTATAGGTCGATTTCAAGATTAGTTAAAATAAATTATATGAATCTTTTGATGTAGGAAAAACTTGTCAACACAAATCACTCTCCATACATAATGTCCAACTAACTTGTTTACATTAATTTCCTTTTATTTGTCACCAAACTTCTATATTATTATTTTTCTTTATTACCATCCAACAGAATTAGATATGATAGCTCCAACTTTTCCTTTGACATTTTAATTTTTTTCCCCTCTTATTTATGAGTGTACATAGTATAATAATAATAATAATGAACGACAATAAAATAGAAATTGAATAGTCTCTGTCTCCACTGGTAAATCAGTAACTATATGGGGTCCCATAACATTTATCTCGTGATTATTTCATAGTAAAAAAAGGAGAGAGAATGTTTTTTTGATTAATTTTTTTTACTCGATGTCTGCGCGGTATTCTCTCCGACTAAATTTAAATTTTCGCTAGAAAGTTCATATTAAATTTAAAAGGCTTATTAATAAAGACGATTTTATATCAGGTAGATTAGACCGTAGAGACGGCGTATTCTTTGATTTAAAATTCTAAATCTCTCTTACCATACCATTAGGAAATATTATTCTGGTTTCTAAAATTATTTTATGTAGTTAACTTATCTAGGTTATTGGGAATTAAAAACATACACAACAAAAAAACTTAAAATTCGAATAGAATATGTTTCATAAGAATATTTTATCATGTGTTTAGGTATTCAATAGAAACAAGTTGAGATTCTGATATATAAGTTTGAGAGGCTGTCAATACGCATTGAATTTTTATAACAAATATAAAAAATTTGAATCAAAATTACTGAATTCGTATCGTAAAAAGGTACATCGCCATGCATATACATCCACTCTTCTCTAAAGACAAGAGAAGGACAATGGATTTTATTTATTTTTTAATAAAAAAGAATAAATAGGTGGATATATAATGAAATCTTCTTCATATATATTATATTCTTAAGCGTTACAAAATATCTTGTAATAAAAAAACAAACAAACAAAAATCATAGTACTATATATCTCTCATTCTTGATCAAACCAACAACAAAAATAAAATAAAATAAAGATCTAGTAATTCAACCTTGCATGTACACAAAAATACTCATGGTAATATCATCAAACGAACGTTCTTCTATACTTCCAGACATGTTGACCATCACATATTTTCATACGATTCAAAAAGATCGAGTCTATAATAGATGAGATCGATATCGTCTCATATATTATTTCACTTTTGGAGTACTAAGGTAATTTCTTGTAATTTTTGCCTTGTGAACATCCAATTGAGCCCAAAATATGATAATTAACATACCTACTTGGTGCAGAAGCATGCCTAAATCCCTTAGGCAAACAATTCCTCACTTCTTTTCCATGAAAAATTGGACCTTTATTATGTTTCATCAACACATATGACGTTCCGTCAACCATCGATGTACTAGTCGATGGCTCGATGCTAGCACTAGTACTGGATAACTCGCGAATACTCGTTACATTATTCAAACAATAGAGAAAAATAAGGTTAAAAAAAACAAGTTTTTTAAGGAATAAAAGAGTAGTAGTAGTAGTAGTCATTTTTGAGAGGAATATAAGTGGGAAAAGGAAAAAAAAAGAGTTTATATTATATTTGTTTTGGAGAGAGAGAGAGAAAAAAAGAAAATAGAAGTATAAATAGGCTCGTGAATTGTTAACAAAGGTGGCAAATTTAAGTGTTTGCACAGCTCATTGTAAAGAAGGAAAGTACTCCCTTCGTCCATCGTAATTTATGTGATTGATAACGAATAATAATAACAATAACATATTTAACGTAATTTTATAATTTAAGTCTGAAGAAGACAAAAATATATATCGATTAACCTTATCCCTACCTTTTGGAATTTGGGGGTAGAAATTTTTATATCTTATAGATCCTCAGCTTAGAATCGACTAGCTAGGAATGAATTTAAGTAAAATAGAAAAAAAGGATTTTAATTTTTTTTGTTATTTTTCAAAAAGAATTATTACACATTTATAAATCATCTAATTATGAATATTTTAAATCAAATTATTTGTTAAATTTTGAGACTGACTAAAAAAAATATATCACATAAATTATGACGGATTCGAAAGTATAATACTCTTTTGAGTTGATGAGGTAGTTGTTCTTTTTGAGTGTACCATATAATATTATCAGAAGTGAAGTGAAATAGTCCGTGAATTTCTGTCATTGCTTTTAATTAAGTCAGCACCTTATTCTCTTTATCATTCAAAATCTGACCTTTGGTTTTTTTTTTATTCTTCTTTACTAGTGGAGTATTAATATTGTATTTTTGAATGTGGTGTGGTGAAATATGCATTTTTATTTTATTTTTAATGATATATTTTAGTTTCAAGTTTTGTAAATAATAAAAAAATTACTTTAGAAGAAGTATGTACGATTGATGTGAATTTGAATCAATCGAGGTAAAAAATAATTTATAAACTTTTAACATTACTTATCAGACAAAATTTTAAGTTCAATAACTTTTGACTTTAAAGATTTACCAATGAAATAAAAGAAAGGGCGCGGGTCGAGAATTTTGAATCATCTATTTTAAAGATTATTTAAGGTAATTTCTAGCAAAAATGATTAATCGAGTACCGAATTGGAAAAAAAAGAATTTTATGGTTCGTTTAGTTGTCTATTATATAATGTTTTATAGATGAGCTTAGTTGTATTTTTCATGTATAATTGAGGTATTTTATGTTTTACTATAAAGAGATACATATGACTTAACCGATTGAAGTAATCGAGAGAGCGAGATATAATTTTTGTCTTTTAAACTTTTTTAACATTAATTCATTATATATTTTAAAATTATGAATGTAAAAAGTTAAATATTTCCTTTTAATATTTTCCAAACTTATAATCACACTTTTGCCCTTGACTTATATATACCTAGTCAACAGGGCAAATATATTATATTTGACCCCTACCAACTTTCCTAGATTGTATAATATATAGTGATCTGTCATATATTTATTTTTTCTTCTTTCTTTAGACATGTGTTTTTCTTCATTATACAACTACAATCTAACCCTATTAACTTTGGCATTGCCACATATATCATTCGCGGATCTAGACAAATTCAAGATTTAAATTTGATAATATTTAAGATTTTTAATATTTGAACAATAGCATGGTTCATATTTAATATTTGCTGTAATATTAATGAATTCTTATCGATAAATTTATAATTTGTTTCGAATGCATTGAGTTCAGATGAATCTGATATCATTATGTTTCGATCTTTACTTGCCAACTGCCTCCTTTCTTGGGAGTTTTAATTGATCAAGGATTTAAAAAAAAGTGAGGATCTTTATAAGGTATATAACACAATCTCAAATAAAACACCTATTTTTGTGCTCGATATGACATATATAACCTAAGAAATAAATTTATAAGGCCTCTTCAATTGAAATAGATATATATATATATATATATATGTCATTATCTTGAATCATAACGAATAAAACTTTTCGCTTTTTTCTCCTGTTACATCAAATTAGATCCAAATTTAATTTAAAAATGACATTACAAAAACAAGCTATTAATTTACTTCTTGATATTTTCAATATATTGAATTGGTCTTAATTTGGTTTAAGTCAACATTGTTATCCATCGTATGTCTAGTGGTTAGGATTCAATGGATGTACCAACATAAGCATTTAATTTATGTTATTATTAGTAGTAATTTCCATAAAAGTTTAATGCAAGGAAAAGTAGTTGATTAGGTTAAATCACAAGCGAAATTAAATTTTATCATATCTACTGTATATATATAAAAAGTAATTTTAACTATATCTAAATAATAAAAAACTTTTATCAAAATAGATTCAGATGAACCTCTCGATTCTATCTGGCTCCACTCTTGATCCGAGATGTGGTAGTTTTTGGGTACTGTTAGGAAGTCATTAAGTTTATTAAATGATTTAGCTCCCAATTATTTAATAGGATTTGTCCATATCAATTGATTATCAATTTTAATGTCCAATCAATGGGTCGATATTTTATAGTGAAACTACTATGCATGGAAAAGTAGTTGTAAAATTGTAATATGAAAAATAAATAAATAAAAATAATCAATCAATTAAGTATGTATAATGTATCGATTCTAAATTATTGAGGTCAATTATATGAATTTTCTCGTATTTATTATACTTTAGGCCCTATTTCTTTCTAATACTACAAAATTTATTTTTTGAGGAATATTAGGTATTTAATAAAAAAGTACTCAAATACGCTTATAAAACTTTAATAAACGATAAGTTTGAATTTATAATTTTAAAATTATAATGAATTCAATATTAAAACTTGGGAAAATGTCTAATATATCCCTCAATCTTGTCATTTAGAGCTGATATAGCCATTGCTATGAAAGTGATTTATATATACCTTTACTGTTATACAAATAACTCACATATATCCTTACTGTTATAAAAGGAGCTCACATATACCCCTGAAAAAAAATTAGGGATTTATAAATAATGCTTCGAGCAAATTTCAAGGCATATTTTAATTTTTTTCATACATAAATTATTTTTGACTTCTTTGATCATTATTATTTGAGTTTCTTATTTTTAATCTGTCATTCTTTAGTGTAAGTAAACAAAAATTAAAACTATTTTTTTTGGCTATATTGTAATTTATTTTTTGTATTTGTAGAAAAAAAGGGTATCTATAATAAATTCTCAACAAAAAATTAGTGAAACATAAAATAAATTTAACCATCAAAACAATAAATTTATATTAGTCGTTAAAACAAAAATATATATATGAGGAGGATCAAATATACCTCATATGAATTTTATATATTTCTTTCCAAAAACTAATTTAAAAAAATAAATTAAAATTACTTTTTTCACTTTCGTTAGAAGAAAGGGATATACGTGAACCATTTATATAACCGTAGACATTTATATATATATATATATATATATATATATATATATATACATTTC
>NC_028647.1:64251833-64308776 GCF_001406875.1 Solanum pennellii | reverse complement strand
TATATATATATATATATATATATATATATATATATATATATATATATATATGAGCCACTTTTACAACAAAAGGAATATCAATTCTAAATCACAAGCATATCAGACTCTTTTCCATAAATCTTTTAAAAATTGAATTTATAAAGATTAAACTTTAAATTCGTTTGAATATACGATTTATGAAGATTCAAGTAAATCCCCTATACATAAGAGGTGAAAATGATATTTTTGTTTTGTGAATTATGTAATTAAGATTAAAAAAAAAGTACCAAAATTAATAAAAGTCAGTGGTCATTAATATGGTTAATTAAGTGTATTATATGGTGGGGGTCTGATAATAATTTTGACCTTGTTTAAAAGTGAAATAATGAGTATTTTAATGGTCAATAAATGTTAAAAAAAACAGTTGTTAATCTCTCCCTTTCATATTATATGTCTATTTTTTCTTCACACGCTTTATAAAAAAAATAATTATAAATAAGAAGGATATTTTTATTTATTTATTTATCCTTTAAAGTCTTTTTAATATAAATGATTTGTGTCTGATTTAATCAGTTATATTTTATTTATATGCTTTATCCACAATATCAAAATTAACAACAGAGTAACTTTTTTTTGGACTTTATAATATTTAAACTTTCAAAAAAAGAATTTAATTTAATGTAAAATCATTTATTTTAATTAATTTTTTTTAGATTTATATATCAACAAATATTTTGAAATAACTATTTTTAGTAATACGAACAAATAATTATAAATATATGTTTCATCCGTCTCATTTTAATTTGTATGTTTTACGCTTATTAAAAATTTTAATAAATAGAAGATATATTTACCAAGCTATCTTTATTTCCTAGATACTTTTTGGGAACTAAAGTAATATTAAAAAGAATTACTTTTTTAATATTCGCGATATAGTCAATTTTAATCTTAAATTTATATAAATAATTATTTCGAAATTTTTTCTTTTGGGGGGTGGGGGTTAGTTGGTTGGTGGTTGATGTTGTCATGAACTAGGAAACATGAAAAAAATTAAGCAACATATCTTTAATATAGCATTTAAAATAACTCAAAAATTGTTTTTAAGGATATTTAAGTTAAACACGAAGAGTCATAATTTTCGTTAAAGAAAATCTAACATATTAGAAGTAGGAACATAAAAAAATCAAAACACATTTTCTTTTTTGGCCCTTTGTTTATATAATATAGTTTTTTTTTATTAACAAACAATATCAATAGAGTACAAAAGCTAGCCTTAGCTTATATTAGATGAGTCTTGTATGTGAGTAGGATGTCAAATGAAAAAATTAAATAATATTTGTACTTATTGAAATAGGTTGAATTAATAATTTTTTTTCTATAATCGAAAAAATAAGGAAAAATTATATGAATAAATATATTTTTAAAAATAATTATTGATTTTAGCGATACTTTTTGTTTATTACCATTTATAATAATATTGTGATAAATCTATAATATGTATTAAAAGTGAATTATGTATGCAATATATTTGAACTATAATTGTTTTTGAAATATATTATATTTGTTTGGTAAAAAATTGTCACATTGTATTATAAGTGTATTAAAATGTGTGATAAATGTATTAACCATCATTAAAACTTGTATTATATTTGAATGATAAATTTATCTTTGTAATATATATTAAACTTGTATTATAAATGAATTAAAAGTGATCAAGTGAAAAAAAATTATTGCTATAAATGGTAAATATTTTTTTATTATAATATATTTACGTAAGTTTCCCAAAAAATAATTAGTTGAATCAGTATGGACATGTTAATTTGAGCCAAATAATTAGTCAATAATTTAACTAATCCAACTAAAAATTTACTTCTCATTTATTTGCTTTTATAATCCGTTTAATTACCTAATCCAACCAATATATTTCTTTTACCATGATTTACGACTATATCAAATAAATCAAAACGAAAAACAATAATTTACTTTGTATATTTTGTTACGTTTGTATACGAATCGATTTGGGCTACATATATGCAAATTAAGTTGGCTCAAACTTATAAATGAGTTAATTTGGGCCATGCCCAAAATAACTTTGATGGGCTTATCCAGTTATTGAAAGACAAGAATTGCACCTGATGGCCAGTTTTTATCCTACTATTTAAACTATGTTTCAATTTTTTTTTAAGAAAGTCATTTTACATAGCGGAAAAAGATAAAATATACTTTCGAACTATTATAAATGGTATACATATCTTCACTGTCATGCTTTTGGGATATTGATGCCTCTATCGTCCAAAAATTAGAGCACATATGTCCTTCACTCTAACGAAAGACTAAATAGGTACACGTGACACAATCTTATTCATGGATCCGATATTTAATAAATGTCTAGCTAGTGGATAAAATTATGACACGTGTGTATCCATAAGTACAAATGATATATATGCTCTAGTTTTTGGACGGCAAGTGCACTAATGTCTCAAAAAATATGACGAAGGATATATGCATATCATTTACGATAATTCATGTGTATATTTGTCATTTTATAACCATTATTGACAAACTTTTAACCATTTCGTACTATATATGTTGTATTAATTATTAATAATAATATAAATTTAAATCACTATTATTGGCGATCTATTAGAATTTGGGGGAATAATTTGTATCGAATTATATAACATTATTTCACATTATCTATACATAGGTGCATTTTATGACAACAATAACGTACATATTAATTATAACACACATATCCTCTATCCTATTAGCTGAAAAAACTATTGATTCAAAATTTCGTAAGTATTTGCTATACGTAAAAGTTATTCTACTATAAATTCACTCATTAATAATTTTATTACTTCAAAATGTTCGTCTCTTTTAATCATACGCATAATATCTGGGATAGTGTGACTTATTGAGACAAATGGTTATAATTAATAAATTAAATAACATATTTTATGTGATAATAATAAATATTTTTTTATTCTTAATTAGTGATCTCAAAATTCGAGCTTATCCGTGTTTATACAATCCAGCTCCAAATTTTCTATAGCAAATCAAGATATAGTCAAACTCCAATATAGATACTAAATATCAAACTAAATTAAATAGATATATATAAAAATGAATAATAATAATAATAATAATAATAGACGTGTTTCCATAACTCTAAACGATCCCCACTTGCTGATGGATGTATTTTAAACTAGTAAATAGCTGTATCCACATCTTAATTGCCAATCACTTCTTGATAAATACTATTCTGTTCTTCCGTTTTAATTTATTTATTTCGATTATTATTTAGATCGTTAAAATATATCTTCCTTGATCTTAACTTTTTTAAATATTTTAAAATTCTTAATTATATATAGTGACATAGCTTATTGAACTTCTTATGAAATTTGTAGTTAATTTTATTTTAAAAACTTTGACAACTTTATGTCGAATTCATACCAAATATTAATTAATTAGTTTGACCTTCATTCTACAAATCAAGCTAAACAAATTGAAACAGAGTGAGAATTTACAAATTATTACTAAAGTTAATATACAACAACAAGATACACCACATAATTTCACGTGTTTGTAGATCTTATCTTTGTCTTAGGAGGATAGAATAGTTATTTTCGATAAATCCTTTGTTTAAAAAAAAGACTATTTGAAGCATAGTTATAAAAAAATATGACAATAAATAACAAGATACAAAGAAATAAAGCAACATGTATATATTTAATATATATATTAAAGCATACGACTATCAACCTTTTATTTTAATCCTCGATAAGCCGCATCACATATCGATTATAATTATTTATTAAATAATAGAGCTCTAATGCCCATTTAAAGGTTATTTCTCAGATATTTTTTTCCAAGGTCAAAGGTATGTGTACTTGCAAATTGCCGTACGTTGATTTTGTCCTTGTAGAGTAGGTAGAAAAAGACTTGTGATTAGGATTTTTTTTTTAAAAAAATATTTTGTATACCTTATATTAAACTGAAGAATATGACACATAATTTTAATGATCTTATATATTGATAAATTAAATAGAGGCGGAGTTAGAATTTTAATTTTTATGACTTTGAAATTTTTAAATAATGACTTCAAGTGATAATGATGGGGTTTTAAATTTAGTAATTGTAGATATTTAATAATTTTCTTAATATAAATATATTAATTTTGCAAAAGCTACTGGATCAAATTGAGACTTTTAGCTCCACCCTTGTCAGCATAAATCAGTTAACAAGGTCAACTCATGATGATCCGTAAGCTTTAGCATGTTTATATATAATTAATTGGTAATTAGTTGAACCAATCTTATAAGTCACTTATAATTGTTAGGATCGAAAATAAGCAGGTGTAACGCGGAAGTAGCAAAGAAAACCTCTACAGATCGCGAGTAAGAAGACAAACGAGAAATATACCAAAAAACACGGAGATTTAACGTGGTTCGGTCAATCAACCTACGTCCACAAAGGAGATGAGCAATCCACTATAAATATGAGGGTACAAAATACAGAGAGAAGCAACCTCAACCAATACACTCGGAATACATGGGAGGTTCACACAAGTGATAATGTATCAAGCTTGTGACCGCAAATTCTCCCCCTAACCAAAACTCTCAAAGCCTTTAAGACTACATTATTAGTGCTAATTAAATTAGAAGGAACAAACCTCTATTTATAGAATCCTAAACCTTTTCATATCAGAAAAAAATTAGTCAATTCAAAATCTTTTCCTAAAAGAAAAACTTATTTATGATAAGAAATCCGGGCAAATAATACTCAACAATAATAACTATTAATTAACAATAAATACTTATGTTATTGCGGCAAATAATGTTTTAAATAAATTCCGATGTTAAAATGAAGGCAAAAGGAAGGAAAAAAAAAGACAAAAAAATCGTGTAGGCATATTAGGATAAATATGATTAGGAATGAATTTATATTGGGGAAGGTCGGAGAGGCTTTCATGGACAAAATGATAAAAGTGAGACTGAAATGATTCGGCTATGTGAAGAAGAGATGCGACGAACGCATCAATAATGAGTTGCAATATGTTGAGTACAAGAGTTTGGGGTTGAAGGATTAATTAGACAGGACATGAAATAACTTCAGGTTAATAATATGACCTCTCTTCTAATATATGTAATATTCTTTCCTTTTTTCTTAAAATCACATTTCAATAATTAGAAAAAGAAAAATTCTCTTTACCCTTTAATTAAATGATTTATACTGACAACTTAAATATCTCAAGTTTGTTTTGAACCCTAAATTTCAAAATATATTTTATTTTTTCTAAAACTATCTGACGTCAAACGATATAAAGCAGTATTATTAATACGCCCAAAGGTTTTCTCTCAATAAACCATGTCAAAAGGAGAAGGCCATAGAGATAATATATCTTTTTATCAATTAGGATTAAACAAAACAAGAATAATTAACAATTAAACACTACTATTTTATATAGTGGACATTCTTTAAGATTCCTTATAATTAGGATCCTTTGGGATATACCATAAGGTTACATTAACCATTTGGAATCTCCATTGGTTAACTTAAACCCCTAAATTGTCAACTCTTTTTTACCTATATAAACCCCACCTAAATCAATTTCATATAATTAAAACACATCCTTAATCAAACTTTCTTGTTTAATTATCATTTTAATCACTTTTTTTTTGTTTTTTTTGCCTAAAATGGGTGATATTGAAGGATCACCAGGAAGTTCAATGCATGGTGTTACTGGTAGAGAACCAGTTCTTGCATTTTCAGTTGCTTCACCAATTGTACCAACTGATACATCAGCCAATTTCAAAGTCCCTGTTGATTCTGAACACAAGGCTAAAGTTTTTAAATTTTATTCGTTTTCGAAACCTCATGGACTAACGTTTCAACTCTCATGGATT
The DNA here is from genome assembly GCF_001406875.1 of Solanum pennellii. NCBI lineage: Eukaryota > Viridiplantae > Streptophyta > Magnoliopsida > Solanales > Solanaceae > Solanum > Solanum pennellii. The sequence goes on along the minus strand of NC_028647.1, from coordinate 64,302,888 downwards.
TCATTTTGTACTTGTTTCGTATCGACTTTTGCTGCAGCCCCTTTAGTCCCTATTATTAGGGACAATCTTAATTTAACTAAAATGGATGTTGGTAATGCTGGAGTTGCCTCTGTTTCGGGTAGTATCTTGTCTAGGCTAGCTATGGGCGCGATATGTGACATGTTAGGTCCTAGATATGGTTGCGCGTTTCTCATAATGTTATCAGCCCCAACTGTTTTTTGTATGTCATTTGTGTCATCGGCTGGAGGGTACGTTGCTGTGAGGTTTATGATTGGGTTTTCACTAGCAACGTTTGTGTCATGTCAGTATTGGATGAGTACGATGTTTAATAGTCAAATTATTGGACTTGTGAATGGTACAGCTGCTGGATGGGGTAATATGGGTGGTGGTGCTACTCAACTTATTATGCCTTTGCTCTACGATATAATACGTAGAGCAGGGGCAACCCCATTTACTGCTTGGAGAATCGCATTTTTTATTCCTGGATGGCTTCATGTTATCATGGGAATTTTAGTTTTAACTCTTGGACAAGATTTACCTGATGGTAACCTCGCTTCTTTACAGAAGAAAGGCGATGTTTCTAAAGATAAATTCTCAAAGGTCAGTGACATTCAGTATCATATCAAAATTCAAAAATATAACTAACATTTACGTTTAGGTAACGTTTGTTATCTGCATTAGATATTATGGTATGCTGCAACGAATTACAGAACATGGATCTTTGTTCTGCTCTATGGATACTCAATGGGAGTTGAATTAACTACAGATAACGTGATTGCTGAGTATTTCTTCGATAGGTTAGATTTGATTTGTTTCCCTAAACGTTATACAAAACATCAATTAATAAAGAAATTGAGTCAATTTTTGTATGTAGATTTGATTTGAAGCTTCATACAGCTGGAATCATCGCTGCAACATTTGGTATGGCTAACTTATTAGCGCGACCCTTTGGAGGATGGTCATCGGATGTTGCAGCTAAACATTTCGGGATGAGAGGCAGACTATGGAATTTATGGATTTTACAAACACTTGGTGGTGTGTTCTGTTTACTACTTGGAAGGGCTACTACACTTCCTCTGGCTATTACTTGGATGATCATATTCTCAATAGGTGCACAAGCAGCATGTGGTGCAACGTTTGGAATTATTCCCTTTATTTCGCGAAGATCATTAGGTATAATATCAGGTATGACAGGAGCTGGAGGCAATTTTGGTTCGGGATTGACACAACTACTGTTTTTCACGAGCACAAAGTACTCGACAGGAACAGGACTAACGTATATGGGGATGATGATCATCGCGTGTACACTTCCAGTAACGTTAGTTCATTTTCCACAATGGGGTAGTATGTTTTTGCCTCCAACTAAAGATCCTATTAAGGGTACTGAAGAACATTATTTTGGTTCTGAGTATACTGAGGATGAGAAACAAAAGGGGATGCACCAGAACAGCATCAAATTCGCGGAAAACAGCAGGACAGAGCGTGGGAAGAAGCGCGTTGGTTCAGCACCTACTCCGCCTAATATAACACCAAATCGCGTCTGATGGGGAAAAAATTAAAATACTTACTCGCAGTTCATGTTTGTATAACATAAAATAACGTGTGATATATGTATGCCTTTTCGTTTGAATGAGGTTTCATTACCTAAGTGTGATGTCTTTCCTTTTCGGGGAATCTGAACTTTCATTTTGTCGATGAACGTTCGATTCCCATTTTGTAATCCCTTCCTCATACCCCCAAATTTGAAAAAAAAAGAAGTGTGATTCCCTATAATATGTACTTTTGCATTTATTTTGTAAGACTCTTTAAGATCTTTTATGTAAACATCAATCATTAATTGTATAATAGCTATCGCAATTTGTTGTATATGGTATAATCTATATCGAAGCTTGAATATCCATGTACGTATCATTCTTTTTAGGACTGACGAAAGAGAAAGAATGTCACATCGATACGTAAAATTTTGAATCCATTTCAAATTCTTGGTTGTATACATTAGATATACATTCATTAATAATTTCGATACTTGTTTGGAAAAATTATGCAGAATAACAAACATTTAGCCTATATTAGATACTGTTTAAAAAAATTATAATTCGATGCTATAGTTTTCTCAATTTTTGCTATTCGCCTGATTTGTACGATTTGTCTGATTTGTATAAATTCAGAGTTTGTATAATTCAGTTCCTGATTGTATAAATCAAGAATTTTGTATATGCATACCTTAGCTATTTGTATACGATTTTTTGAAAATTCATAATAAATCACCCTGTTTGTATATTGACAAGAGAAATTTACAAGTGGAGTTTTAAAAAATTTCTAAATGTATAAATACAGAATTTGTATATACTTACCCTATTTTGTATATCGCAAGCAATATATATATAACAGACAGAAATGTATAAACCGCAGCCTACATAGAATATAGAAGTATAGCTATGGAGCACGATTATTATGTCTATTATGTTCGCTATTTCTATAATTTTCTCCACTTTTATTCTTGAAACATGTTCTGGACTAGTAGAGTAATTTGAAGTGGCTATGGATGTAACAATTTGTTATTTTCCACGTTAAGATGGCTATTTCTGCAAACTTGAACTTGCATGATGTAGCCCTTTTTGTTTTTCATTTTCTGACCATTCTGATCCATAATAATTCTTTTCATCGTATTTTCAATTATTCGACGCTGGGAAAAAATATACTTTCCGCAAATGACAATTACCTAAATTCGAAAAATAAATAAATGAAAATGTTATTTTTTTAGTTATGTAATTGTAAGTAGATAAATGTATAGTAAAAGTATTTTGATATAGTTATAAAGTCTCTTCACAATCCATAAGTTTTTATGAACGTATTTACAGTCTTGTAATATATATATATATATATATAACTCGAACGTATTTACAGTCTTGTAATATATATATATATATATATATATATATAACTCGAACGTAAGGTTTACGTCCCCTCCCTCTTCTACCTCTTGCATATTTTTTGAATGAACAAGATAGGTATCAAGTTGTTTACATGATCCGATGTTTAGACTAATCTAATAGAAAATAAAAATTTATCTTCATCTGATGCTTAGACTAATCTAATAAAAAATATGACACACATATTCGTGTACTCTATTATCAATTATGATTAAAAATAATGAATTTGATGCATACGTTATATTTCCACCTTAATCTATAAACTTAATCATGATAAATTAATATAGTTTAATATAAGGAAACTTTCACATATAGCCACTTAAAAATAGCATAATTATTCTTCATAGCTATAGTTTGATAATTACAATTCGTAGCTACATGTTATATAGAGGAGAAAGGCGAGCGAGACTGGGATAGAGAGGAGAGAGGCGAGAGAGAGGGGGGAAAAGAGAGGGAGAAAGGTGAATTGTATATATATCGGTTAGATAATTGTATATTATACATATGTATTTGTATATATGGCAAGCAAGAGTGGGAGAGGGAGGAGAGAGGTCAGAGAGTGGGAGAGAGGTGAAATATATATGTATATAATTGTATATTATACATAGATATTTGTATATAGGCCAAGCGAGATTGGGAGGAGAGGAGAGAGCGAGCGAGACTGGGAGAGGGAGAAGAGATGCGAGCAAGATAAAGCAGAGAGTGGAAGAGAGGTTAATTGTACATGTATATAGGTTAAATAATTGTATATTACACATATGTATTGTATATTCTAGCGAATCATACATATACAAACGTGACTAATTATACAAACTCGAATTCAGTCCACATAATTAATGTGTAATGTTAGTCGTGAATGCTAATTATAGCAAACTATAACTATAATGAGTAATTAAATAGTATAAATTTACATAATTTTTCCTTTAATATAGATATCGAAAAAAAAAAACTTTTTCAGGTTTAAGAATATTCAAGGTTTCAAGCACTTATATAAGACTTCCCCATTATTTAGTACAACATATTGTTTTATACGTTAATGGCAATGCAAGTTGTTCTGATTAATTAGGTTTGAAACTTCATTATGAGTTGGATTATTCATGAAGTAATTAATCTAATTAAAAATAATTAATGTATTATCAGAACCTATAAGTTAGTTAAGCAAAAGAACATGGTTGATAAGTTGACCCATGAATTCTTTATTCATAAGATTAAAAAAAATTTAAATTATTTTTTATAGTGGAAAAATCACTCAACTTCATTAGATGATCCTAAAATTTTAAAATTTATTAGATACTCTCCAAGGTCATTTTTTGTAATTTACCTGTCTAAATTCAAGCCAATCTACGTTTCGATACGTTTCACAAAAGTATTATTCTTTTGATCAAAATCTTATTACAAAAAGATAATTGTTATAAAAATAATATTTGACGTAATTTGAGCATAGTACTATTTAGGCAAAATTTGGCATATTCTATGGAATAAAGTATCAAAAGATATATAATATTTGGACATTTACTTTAATTAAGGTATGGCCATGTACCGTTCCGTACAATTTCAATTTTAGTTACGTAATGACAATAATTAGGTATGGATTACTCTTTGGTTATACGTCTAGTTGGATGTGCAATTTAGACTCATCAAAATCAATGTTTATCTCAATATTTTTTAATTGTTATGATAAAATTACAGCTAAAATAACGAATATATAAAGTAATATGTAAACGTGCCTTTTAATGTAATTTTATTTGATAGTTATATTCTTCAATTTTGATTGTGTATGTATCAGTAAACACTTGCACTTTGTTTGGTTTGATTGTATCGTACTCTATTGTACTGTATTGTAAGGAAGATACAATGTTTGGTTAGATTGTATTGTTTGTTGTTGTTTAGTAACATTTTAATTGTTTTGGTTTGATTGTATCGTACTGTATTGTAATTTACAAATTTACTTAATATTCTTAATTATTCTAGGGTAGGAGGTTTGACTAAGTTTAAATTATTAAGGTAAAGGGTAAAATAGTATTTTAAAATATTATGTAAAGATATAATTGGAAAAAGAAATTAAGTAACAATGGAAACACACCAAATTGGTTGTTCCATAAAATAGGGGTTTTCATTGTTACGTAACAACGAAATTCAACAATACAATACAATATATTTTAAGTAACAATCAAAACAAACATTGTAGGTATAATAACGATACAATATAATACAATGGATAACAATGATCCAAACATAGTGTTAGATTTATAAAAAATTGAATAAGTAGTCACACATATCCTACATGATAATTTACGTGAGATACACTTGAACTGATTTATAATTGTCATACAGGACGTTTATTATGCTATGTTGAACGTGTGTGTCTACTTATTTAATTTTATATAATTTTAAGTGTCTACTTGAGTTATATCAATAGTATAAATATCTGTTAAAACCAAGTTAAACAGCACATTTATGTATTATGAATGATTGTTATAAAAAAAAGTTTAATTGTACCGCGAATAACCTTCCTAAAAAACATTTTCTTCTTCTAGGATTTTACCAAACACTTGCATTTAGTAGCCTAATATGAGAACGAATTAAAGACATAATTTTTATATTACTCCTTCCGTTTAAAAAAGAATGACCCTATTTCCTTTTTAGTCCGTCTCAAGAAGAATGACTCCTTTTCTTTTTTGGCAACACTTTAACAATAAATTTTCACGTGGCATGTTTAAGATCACACGATTAAAAGACATTTTGGTACATTCGACACAACTGTAATTTAGAACCACAAGATTGAAAAGTCTTCTTTCTTTTCTTAAACTCCGTTCCAAATCAAACTAGTTCATTCTTTTTGGAACGGAGGGAGTATAATTTATAGCCTTCTGGCTTCTTGCTAGTTTGCATGTGAGTTTCATAATTAGTTACAAGATGCTAAGTCAAAGAAAACTATACAACTAGGTTTAAAATATTTTGGAAGAAAAAAATTAAATTAATATAAGTACGGATTGATAACTCCATAAGGCTATCGCAGTTCATAATACGTGTATTATAATTTATATATTCCATGATTAAAAAATAAATGAAATTGATCTCCACTTGCATATTTCTTTTAAGTTGAAAAAATAGTTGTAGTAGTTGCTTCCTTGAACTAGAGGTGTAGTTGTCTTAGTTTTAAGGGCGCGGATGATTTACAAAAATAACCTTAGAGAAACGCTTATAGTTTTGAACATAACCTCGTTTGCTCCATGATGGTGGTGGTGGTGGTGGTGGTGGGGGTTTGTTTGACGAGGTATAAGAGGTCGGATATAGAGGTATAGGTAGATTGAAGAAGTCTTGAGGAGCACTAATTAGACACTATGAATATGACCTAGATAGGAAGATACCGTGATCGATAATTATGGTACATAGAAGCTAGGTTAGTAGGTAGTCGAGTGTTGTCTAGTTCCTTCATTATAGTATTGTTGTTATTACTCTCCTACTATCTTATTCTTCTATTCTTAAAAAAAGTATTACCATGTTATTTGTTTTTGCTTCAGTTGTCGGATTATTTATTTGTTACAATTTTCTCTTCTTCAATATTGTTTCTAAGCATGAGTACTTCTTTACTACTGTATTTGTTTTACAAACTTGATTTTTGATATGTGTCACTTCACTTACTTCAGCTAATGATCTAATTTTTTTTCTAAAATAAAAATTAAACTGCATATACACGACCTTCCTTATGTCATATTTATGAAAATATCGAATATATTATTATCGTTGTTCATCTCGTAAGTTGTGACTATGGAATTCACGTGTGCTCTCTTGTATATTGATTTTTTTTTTTTAAAAAAAAATAGTAAAAATATCATGCTAGTAAACGCATTGAGATCTGCAATTTAAACAACTCAGCAAACCAAATTTTAAAAAATGGCGTACCAAATTTAAATAGCAAAAGTCAAATTTCATTATCCCACACAAACATTTTAGTGACTTATCAATTGGTCAATTTCTAACATCTATCCTCTTATCCACCATTAGTTTGATACTTAAAAACGTTTAAGTTTTGAAACATTTTTGGGGTTCCACATTTTTTAAAATTGTATTATGGTTATCTCGTGTAATTTTAGTTTATTCATTAAAAGATTGTTTGGTCATCAATTAAAGTTATACATATCGATATTATAGTAATATAAATATTAGTTATGCAGATTTTAATTATTCATGTACTATTTAGTTTATCTTATAGAAAATAATATGACATAAATTGACTCATTACTTACATGCTTTAGTTATGCGATATTATAAACTAGATAAACAAATATCATACTTGATATATACACATTTTTTTTATTCATAGTAACTAAAATGCTATTAAAATGATACTTATATGTTACATAATTTTAAAGAATTGAATACTTTGCTTTTTCTTAACTAGTAACCAAACTACCCCTAAAGTTTGATAGAAGGAAAGAATTTACATAATTTTTTATTTTTTTTTGCTTCATTTAGTTTTTTTTTTGCTTCATTTTGGGGCAAAGATATAAGGTATCAAAAGAAATAAAAGAAGGCACCAAAGCACATGGTTGATAAGTTGACTATAATTTAAAGGAGAACTTTAGATGTTAATAAAATGAATTTAAAAAAAAAAAGAAGAAAGAGATGACACATAAATCTTAGCCACTAAACTTCACGTTCGACAAGAAAATAGGTACTTTCAAGTTTTTAGTTATTAACTCAACGACAGAGTGCCATCTTGATATAGTCTTCGGAACAAATTTGATTATCTTAATGTAATCAATATGAGTTTTCTAGTAGGATTTATTCCTTGTTGTCATTCAATGAGACGGGGACGAGAGACTCATAGAATTAATGTGAGGGGCCGAACTTTAGAGAATCGACGTGAGTGTATTCAACATTGTTGTTTTTAATTTAACCTTATAACTTTTAAAATTACCTTCGAAATTTGACTATCTCTAGATCGAATTTGCATCATAGAAAATTTACTACCATTTTATCGAATGTAACATCACTCAATCAAAACGTAAGCATGCTTGAAACATCTGATTCTGAGTGAATCTTTACCATTTTATCGGATGTAATACTCGATGGATATATAAGTTGTTAGATAAGTTATGTCTTCCATGATTGATAGGTCAACATGAGTGAAGTTTGCATTGAATATAATTCCTAAATATTATAAGTAGACTGCACTTATATTAGTAGTATAATTATTTTCTTTTATTTTACCAAAAAAACATACCATGTGATGCCAATGTGTACAATACGTGTGATATTTACAATGTCAACTCCCCTAAAAAAAAATACTAAAAAAAATTCCCTAAAACTCCTATAAATACCATACACTTAACATTTCCAAATAATCACAACACACTATCAAACATCAACCTTTGTGCTTATTAAACCCTATTTAAGCCTTCAAATTTTTTTTATAACCAAAAAATGGCTACTTTTGAAAGTCCTCTAGGCAGAGAACAAACATTTGCATTTTCTATCACTTCTCAAAATGTTTGCAATAATAGCCAATCCAATAAATTTGATTTGCCAGTTGACTCAGAACACAAAGCAAAATCAATCAAAATATTTTCATTTGCACAACCCCACATGAGATCTTTTCACTTAGCTTGGATTTCATTTTTCACTTGTTTTATATCCACTTTTGCTGCTGCCCCTTTAGTTCCAATAATTAGGGACAATCTCAATTTAACGCGTGCAGATATTGGTAATGCAGGGGTTGCGTCAGTTTCCGGTAGTATTTTTTCTAGACTAATCATGGGTGTACTATGTGACTTAATTGGACCAAGATATGGTTGTGCATTTCTCAATCTTTTAACTGCCCCTATTGTTTTCTCTGTTGCATTTATCTCAAATGCTGAGGGATACATAGCTATGAGATTCTTAGTTGGATTTTCTTTAGCCACATTCGTGTCATGTCAATACTGGACAAGTGTTATGTTCAACAGTCAGATTATTGGACTCGTTAACGGTGTGGCGGGAGGGTGGGGTGATATGGGAGGTGGTGTTACACAACTCCTCATGCCTTTTCTTTTTCATATAATTAAATTAACTGGGGCTACTCCGTTCACTGCCTGGCGTATCGCGTTTTTTATTCCTGGATGGTTACATATTATTATTGGACTTATGGTCTTAATACTTGGTCAAGATTTACCTGATGGAAACCTTAGTACTCTTCAAAAAAAGGGTGATGTTACTAAAGATCAATTTTCAAAGGTTAGATTCCGCTCCTGTATATACACGTACAAATAAATGTAATCGCTATATATTACTAACACGTTAGATATATATATGGACTGATTTTTTCGTTTTTTTTTTTATGTCTAGGTTCTTCGAAATGCAGTGACAAATTATAGGACATGGGTATTTTTCCTCTTATATGGATTTTCCATGGGGGTTGAGCTTTGCATCAACAATGTCATAGCAGAATATTTTTACGACAAGTAAGCTTTTTTAATCTATCGCGTTACTTCAGTTTATTGCACGTTGAATTCAACTTATGTACACTATTAGTATACAATGTATACTTATATACACTACTAGTATACAATATATACTTATATACACTATTAGTATACAATATATACTTGTATACACTATTAGTATACAACTTATTGCGAGCTCTGTAGCTATCTTATAAGTGATCTGATAGTTTTGATCGTACGTTGATAGGTTCAATTTGAAACTACACACCGCGGGAATGATAGCTGCAACATTTGGGATGGCAAATTTCGTGGCACGTCCTTTCGGGGGCTATGCATCGGATTTAGCAGCCCGAAAATTCGGGATGAGAGGAAGGTTATGGGTCTTATGGATAGTCCAAACAACAGGCGGAGCCTTTTGTATTTGGTTGGGGCGGGCTGAATCATTACCCATCGCCATAGTTTCAATGATCCTCTTTTCAATCGGGGCCCAAGCCGCGTGTGGTGCAACATATGGTATCATTCCTTTTGTATCGCGGAGATCATTGGGCCTAATTTCTGGGCTCACGGGTGCTGGAGGCAATTTTGGTGGTGGATTAACGCAATTATTATTTTTTTCAACTACGCGATTTTCTACTGGTATGGGGCTAACGTGGATGGGTTTAATGGCGATAGCGTGTACCTTACCCGTGGCATTTATACATTTTCCTCAATGGGGGAGTATGTTTTTTCCAGCATCGAACGATGGAAAATATAATGAAGAAAATTATTATGAATCAGAATGGACAGAAAATGAAAAACAAAAAGGGCTACATCTTGCAAGTGTTAAGTTTGCAGAAAATAGCCGTTCTGAACGTGGGAAAAAACAAGTTGTTACATCTATAGCCACTTCAACTTACTCTAGTAGTCCAGAACATGTTTGAATTATTAGACAATAGTGGCTAAATTATAAAACTAATGAATGTATTTTATAATGTTTAATTAGTGGAGTATGATTGGTTGTTTTAATTCATAAATACAACCATGAATCCATATACATTATTGTTTTTTTTTGTTTTTTTATGTAATGTAATTTTTTTTTGTGTGTTTTGTAAATATAATTGATGAGCAATAACATTTTCCTTTTAGTATATGACTCATTTGGTTGACGGACTCTAATTGACCTATTTATAAGTTCAAATGTTAGGTTGTGGAGCCTGATTAATATTTGATGTACTGTTATTCTCCATTTATTCTCTGTAACTGTTTATACTCTGTATCATTAATATATACCTCACCGTCGTGGAAGTTTACCCATGGGGTGTTACCACGAACTATTGGGTTCTCTCTTTCTCTCTCTAGATCTCTCTCGAAAGTTCTTGTGTTCTTCATTCATCAAGTGTGTGTGTGGATTCGATCCCAACATATAATTCACGATAGGCTTGCCTTTTGATGAGATATTCCCAACAAGGTTTCGAGAAGTACTTTTCGAAAAAATGAAGTATTTTTTTTTTTGAGAAGCACACATTTTGTGTTTCATTAATCAATTTGTAAATTTATATGCAAATTACATAGAACGTAGAATAAAAATATATGCATTTTCTAAACATAGATAAGAGTAACTAAAGACAAAAGGAGCCTATAAATTAAGCAACCCCTCAAAATAATATTTAAACAAAATTATTATTCACTACATAGCGATCGATCCCCTCTTTATTATTCAACAAGTAAACAATTCTTGCATTATAATTCCTACATAACTCTTGTACCCGAGGGATACAATAACAACAATGACATATTCAATGCAGTTTATAAGTGGAGTCTGAGAAGAGTATATTAGAGCATACGCAGACTTTACGCTTATCTTGTATGAGATGGAGAAGTTGTTTTCGCGAGATATACAGTACTAGAAAGTATAGCTTCTAGTTTTTGGGGAATCCGCAATTTTGAGTGTTTTTTCATTGAGTTTTTGAGCCTTCTTACTCCTTATCTCCACTCTCATACTTTCACTTTTCTCAATTTTATCATAAAGTTCTTTCTTGATTTTTGTGGATGATCCTTTCAATTTCATCTTCAACCTTATCATCAACCTCTCGAACCCCATCATCATGTAAAACACTAAAAAAAAAACAGAAATTAGCGTTGACGAATTATTTTTGTAGCTAAACAACAAAATCTATCGTCAAAGGGATCTTTTATCTACGAATGATTCAACAACGAATCTTGTAGCTAATTAAAGTTTTTTTTTTGTGATGAAATAAATATAACTATAAGTTTGTATAAAGAAAGGAGAAGCTAGATATATATGTTTGCTAGATGATAGTAAGTAGGGAATATATATATATATATATAGAAGGATAAATTAATTCCATATAATTATAATATGCTTTATAGTACTAAAAGTTTAATAATGAATATTTGACTTTTGACAATAACAAAGTAGACAAGATAGAGATAGAGCAACCCCTTATTAAGATAATTGGTTTGAAAAAAAAAAATCTATAAGATCATCAGAATTGAAATTAGTTTGTCCTAATTTATGTGAAGATATAAAAAATACATATCAAAGTTATGATCTAAAATAAGTCATAAATTTTTTTCGTGACTATAGTAATCATCTCATAAAAGTTAAAAAAAAATTCAAAGTTGAATATAAAATGTATTTCTTTTGTGCAATTGATGAGCACAAAGAAAAGATACTATAATTTTTTTTGAATTTTTTTTAATCGTGATGGGGTGATAAATTCACTCAACCTTTAATAGTAGGTCTTAGATTCGAGCGATCCTAAAAAATGAATTTTTTTTATTTAAAACAATTTATTTTCAAAAATAAAACTTCTCGATAATAATTTAAACTAATCTGTCCTCAAAAAGAATATCAGACACCGAAAAATTTGAAGTCATTTGAGCATATAATTAAGAGAAATCAAAAGAAGTTTAATTAATAAAAACATATTTTAAGATTGAAGTCAACTAAGGTACGGCAAATACGGTGCCGTAGCTTTCATTTTCGATGATTTAATTTGATTTTAAAGTGAGACAAAAGTAGCCATCATGACATCAAATTATTTGATTAAAGTCCAATAATTAACTTTTTAAATATTCTAGGTCGTAGACCAAATTAAATAAATTAATCTAACTTGTTTATATGCAATATTATGACTAATGATAATTTATTTTGGTCTTTGAGGTTATGAAACACAAATTCATGAATTTGGTTGTTTACATGTTTATAAATATATACTAATTTTTTTGAATTTAATTGACGAATTTCTTTTGACATGAAATTTAAAATTTAATGTATTCTTCGAAAATGCCTTAGTGACCAAAATTGAATATCATTAATATGTGTTAATTTTCCTTAATTTGGTTGGCGGACTATGTTTTAAACAAAGAGCGCATAAATATATGTTAAAAAGGCGCATAGCGATTTTTGTCATTCATTAGTGAGCTTTATTAAATTTCATATTCAGAAGTATTTGACTATGAAAAGATGCATTTTTAAGTTCAAACGAGTGTCAAAATGGGAAAAACTAAATTTTATCGTTCTCATGTGTCGTAGTCCTTGAATTTTTGGTGATACGGGATACTTCTTTGTTTTTGGCAAAGAAATTTCATGGAAGTCTGTTACGACCTTATTAATAGCATGAGTTGGTCTCGAGAGGCAAACAAACACATTTTTAAGTTTAAACGAGCCCCAAAGCAGGAAAAATTGAATTTAATTGTTTTTCGTTTTCTATAGTCCATAGATTTTTTGTGATACGGGCTTTGGACTTGTTTTTGACCGAAATTTTTCATGGATGTCTGTTACGATCTAATTAATGGCGTGAGTTTGTCCTGAGAGTCAAATAAGTGCATTTGTAAGTTCAAACAAGCCTCAAAGGGGGAAAAACCAAAATTTACCATTTTTCGTGTACTATAGTCCATGAATTTTTGGTGATACAAGATCGCAACTTGTTTTTTGTCTATGGACGTCCGTTACGACCTTATTAATGACATGAGTTTGTCCCGAGGGGCAAACAAACACATTTGAATGTTTAAACGAGCCCTTAAGAGGGAAAACTGAATTTTACCATTTTTCATGTGTTATAGTCTATGGATTTTTTATGATACAGGAGGCCGATTTTTTTTTGACGAAAACTTTTCATGGACATACGTTAAGATCTTATTAATGGGGCGCGTTGGTCCCGAGGGAAAAATAGATGCATTTTCAAGTTCAACGGAGCCCCAAAGCCGAAAGAATAAAATTTTATTATTTTTCCTGTGCTATAATCCATAGATTTTTGGTGACATGAAATCTCAACTTTTTTTTGTTTCAAAGTTTTCATAGACGTGATTTACGATCTTATTAATGGCGTGAGATGATCCTGAAGGGCAAAAAGACGCATTTTCAAGTTCAACGAGCCCCAAAGTGGGAAGAACAAAATTTTACATATTTTTGTGTGCAATAGTATATGAATTTAGATTCAGACTTGTTTTTGTCTGAACTTTCATGGATGTTTATTATGACCTTATTAATGGCGTGAGTTGATTCAAAGAAAAAACGAACGTATTTTCAAGTTCAAACGAGCCCCAAAGTGGAAAAAACTAAGTTTTACCATCTTTTGTGTGTTATAGTCCATGAATTTTTGGTGATACGGGATCTTGACGTAGTTTTGGCCAAAATTATTTATCGACGTCCTTTACGACCTTATTAATGGCATGAGTTGGTCCCGATGGGCAGACAGACGTATTTTCAAATTCAAACGAGCCCCAAAGCGCGGAAAACATAATTTACCATTTTTCAAGTACTATAGTGTATGCATTTTTGGTAATACGCGATCCGGGCTTGATTTTGGCTGAAATTTTTCATGGACGTCCATTACGATCTTATTAATGGCATGAGTTGGTTCCGAAAGGGCGAAAATACACATTTTCAAGTTCAAACAATTTTCAATGCGGAAAAATCTAAAATTTCTCGTTTTTCGTGTGCTATCGTTCATAGATTTTTGGTGATACATGATCAACCTTGTTTTTGGCCAACAGTTTTCATGGACATCTCTTACGAACTTATTAATGGCGTAAGTTGGTCCAGAGGGGTAAATGGATGCATTTTAATGTATAGACGAGCCCCTAAGCGGGAAGAATCAAATTTATCAATTTTTAAGTGCTATTATCCATGTATTTTTGTTGATAACGGAAGCCGAGTTGTTTTTGACCGAATTTTCTTATGGATGTACATTACGACCTTATTTATGGCAAGAGTTGACCCAAGGGGAAAACAAATGTATTTTTAAGTTCAAACTAGACCTAAAGTGGGAAAAACTGATTTTATCGGTGAAACTTTTTCAAGTGTTATAGTTCATAAATTTTTGGTCATACAGGATCTATTGTTTATCGGTAAAATTTTCATAGACATCGTTAAGACCTTATTAATGGCATGAGTTGGTTTCAAAAGAAAAACAAACACATTTTCAAGTTAAATCAAGCCCCAAAGCGGGAAAACCAAATTTTACTACTTTCATGTGCTATAATCTATGGATTTTTGGTGATACAAGATCTTCATTTGATTTTGAACGAAATTTTTAATGGACATCCATTACGACCTTATTAATTGCGTGAGTTGGTCCTGAGGGGAAAATAGACACATTTTCAAGTTCAAACGAGCCCTAAAATTTACAATTTTTCGTGTGCTATACCCCATGAGTCTGGCGCCGGGAGCACCCAAATATTTTTTCTTAAAAAACTTTATGAGGACCTGCACATAATGAGTCAGGGAACCATCACGTATACTCACACCTTTTTTTAACGCTCATTTATGAATTTACAAGCTTTTTTTTAGAATTCTCAATTTTCGTGTATATTAGCCCATGGATCTGGAACTCAAAGCACCCAAAAATTCTTTTGTCAAAAAACTTTATGAGGACCTACGTTATGAGTTGGGAAGTCATCATGTATTCTCACTACATATTTTTAATACCTATTTTCGCTTTTAGAAGCCTTTATTAAGAATCCCCCAAATTCTTTAATTTTTTGTGTGTATTAGCGCCCATTAATCTGGCGCCCAAAGCACCAAAATATTTTTCTCAAAAGTTTTATCGCAACCTCCGTAATAAGTTGGGGAATCTTCATGTGTGCTCACACCAATTTTTTAATGCTCATTTTAGAATTCACAAGCCCTTTTTAATAATCCCCCCAAATTTCTCATTTAATCGTGTGTATTAACCCATGGATCTTGCCGCTTGGAGTACATAAAAAATTTTTACCAAAAAATTTTTAGGAGGACCAACGTAATGAATTGGAAAACTTTCACGAATATTCACATAATTTTAATGCCCATTTCTGAGAATCCCAAAAAATCTCCAATTTTTCGTGTGTATTAATCTATAGGTCTAGCGCCTGAAGTACCCTAGAAGAATTTCTCAAAAACTTTATGATGAATTTCGTAATGAGTTGAGAAACTTTCACGTATAGTCACACCATTTTTAATATCTATTTTCCCATTTACAAGTCCTTTTTTAAAGAATTTCCAAAATTTTCTGATTTTTCGTGTGTTATTCCATGGATCTAACACCCTAAGCACCCAAATATTTTTTCTCAAAAAACTTTATGAGGGCCTTTGTAATGAGTTAGGGAATCTTCACGTATACTAAAAAATTATTCTTAACGTCAATTTACGCATTTACAAGCCCTTCTTTAACAATTCCCCCAAAGTCCTTGATATTTCGTGTGTATTAGCCTATGGATTTGGCATCCAGAGAATCCAAATTTTTTCCTCAAAAATATATATGAGGGCCTCCGTAATGAGTGGGGGAACCTTCACGTACACTCATACCATTTTCACACCATTGTTTTTGGAATGCCAATTACCGCATTTATAAGCCCTTTATTCAGAATTCTCCAAATTCTTTGATTTTTTTGTGTGTATTAACCCTTGCATTTAGTGCCCGAAACACCCAAAAGATTTCTTAAAAATCTTTAAGAGGACCTCCTTAACAAGCTCTTTTTTTATGAATTCTCCAAATTTCAATTTTCGTGTGTATTAGCTCATGGACAGGCGCCTGAAGCACCTACAAAAAATTCTCAAAAACTTTATAAGGAACTTCGTAGCGAGTTGTGGAACCTTCACATATGTTCACATTATTTTTAACTCCCATTTTCATATTTACAATTTCTTTTCTAAGAATACCCCAAATTTCTAAAATTTTCATTTATATTAGCCTCTTATCTGGCGCTCAGAGTACCCAAAAATTTTTCTCAATAAACTTCATGAAGACCTCTATAATGAGTTAAGGAACATTCATGTATACTCACACCATTTTTTATCGTCCCTTTCCGCACTTATAAGCTCTTTTTTAAGAATCTCCTAAATTGCATAATTTATCATTTGTATTAGTCCATGAATCAGGTGCTCATAGGACCCAATTTTTTTCTCTAACAGCTTAATGAGGACCTCCGTAATGAGTTGAGGAACCTTCACGTATACTCACACAATTTTAACGCTCATTTTCGCATTTACAAGCCTTTGTTTAAGATACCACCAAATTCCATGATTTTTCATATGTATTTCTCAAAACACTTTATGAGGATCAATGTAATGAGTTATGGAACATTCACGTATAATAACAACTATTCTTTAACGTCAATTTTCGCATTCTCTTTTTTAAGAATTTTCAAATTCCATGATTTTTCGTGTGTATTAGCTTATGGATCTGGCGCCCGGAGTACTTATAGATTTTTTTCTTAAAATCTTTATGAGGGACTCCACAGTGAGTTGGGAAACCTTCATGTAGACTCGCACCATTTTTTAACACCAATATCTGCATTTACAATCCCTTTTTAAAAAATCTTCTAAATTCTTTAATTTTTCTTATGGATCTGACGCCCATAACACCTAAAAAATTTTCTCAAAAAACTGTATTAGAATCTGTGTAAGGAGTTGGATAAACTTCTCGTTTACTCACACAATTTGTTTAACCAACCTTTCGCATTTACAAATCCATTTTTTTTTAAAAAAAACATTAATATTTATTTGTTTTTATGTGTATTAGCCCATATACATGGTGCTCAGAGGACCCAAATTTTTATCTTAAGAAGATTTTATGTGGTCCTACGTAATGAGTTGGGTATCATTTGTGTATATGCACACCATTTTAATGTCCATTTTTGCATTTATAAGTCCTTTTTAAAAAAAAATTCAAATTCTCCCATTTTTCTTGTGTACTAGTCCATGAATCTGGCACCCTAGGTCCCAAAATTTTTCTCAAATTTTTTTATGAAGATCTCCGTAATAATTAAGGGAACATTCACATAAACAAACCCTATTATAATGTCAATTTCCTCATTTACAAGCCCTTTTTTAAAAATTCCTCAAATTCTCTGCTTTTTGGTATGTAATAGCCAAACTTTTTGTCTCAAAAAAATCACAAGGACCTCCGTAATGAGTTGGGGAACCTAAACGTATATCCGCACCATTTTTAACTCTCATTTCTGCATTTACAAGACTTTTCTTATAAATCCCCCAAATTCCTCGATTTTCCCTGTATATTAGCCCATGAATTTGATGCTCGGAGGACCCAAATTTTCATCGTCAAAAAACTTTATGTGATCGTATATAATGAGTTAGGAATCCTTCACGTATACTTACACAATTTTAATGTCCATTTCGCATTTACAAACCTTTCTTTTATAATTTCTCAATTTTTTGTGTGTATTAGCCCATAGATCTAGCACCCGAAGCACTCAGAAATTTTTCTCATAAAACTTTATGAGGATCTTCGTAATGAATTGGAGAACCTTCATGTATACTCACATCATTTTTAATGTCTGTTTCCACATTTACAATCCCAATTTTAAGAATTCCTCAAATTTATCAATTTATTTAATGTGTATATTAGCCCATGGATCTGGCGCCTTGAGCACCAAAAAAATTTTTCTCAAGAAATTCTCTGTAATTAGTTGGGAAAAATTTGCATATACTCACACGATTTTTTAAACTTCCATTTCCTCATTCACAAGCACTTTTTTAAGAATCTTCTGAATTCTCCGATTTTTCACGTGTATTAACCAATTGATCTGGCGTCCTGTGCATCTAAAAGTTTTTTCTCAAAAAAATTCATGAGGACCTTCATAGTGAGTTGAGGAAATTTCACATATACTCACACCATTTTCTTAACACTCGTTTCCGTATTTACAAGTTTTTTTTATTATGAATCCTCCAAAATCTCATATTTTTCTCTGTGTATTAGCCCATAGATCTGGCGCTCGGAGACCCCAATATTTTAAAAAACACTATGAGGATTTCTATAGTGAGATTGAGAATCTTCACGTATACTGACACTATTGTTTAACACTCATTTCCGCATTTACAAACCCCTTTTTAAGCATTTCTCAATTTCCCGAATTGTTCGTGTGTATAAGCCCATGGTTATGGCACCTGGAGCACCAAAAATAAAATTCTCAAAAAACTTAAGGAGGACCACCGTAAGGAGTTGGGGAACCTTCACATATACTCACATAATATTTTAATGCCCATTTCTGTAGTTAAAAGTCCTTTTCTAATGTTCCCCCAAATTCTCCGATTTTTCGTGTGTATTAACCTGCAGATTTGGCGCCTGAAGTACCCAAAACTTTTTTCTCAAAAAAACTTTTTAATGACTTCCATAATGAGTTGAGGAACCTTCACTATACTCAAACCATTTTTTAACACCCATTACCGTATTTACAATCCCCTTTTAAAAAATTCTCTAATTTTTCGTGTGTATTAGTCCATGAATTTGGCGCGTAGACACCAAAAAGTTTTTCTCAAAAAATATTCTGAGGACCTCCGTAATGATTTAGGGAACCTTCACATATACTAACAATTTTTTGATGTCAATTTTTGCATTTACAAGCCATTTTTAAAAGTTCCCCAAATTCCCTGATTTTTTCATGTGTATGCCTATAGATTTGGCACCCGAAGAACCCAGAAATGTTTTTCTCGAAAATCTTTAAGAACCTCCTTAATGAGTTGGGGAACCTTCACGTACACTCACACATTTTTAACACCCATTTTCCACATTTAAAAGTTTTTTTAAAAAATCCTCCAAATATCTCTAATTTTCATGTGTATTAGCTCATAGATCTGGCGCTCAAAGCACCCATGAAAATTTTCTCAAACAACTTAATGAGGACCTCCATCATGAGTTGGAAAACCTTTATGTACTCACACATTTTTTTAACGTCCATTTCCACATTTACAAGACCTTTTCTAAGGATCCACCATATTACCTGATTTTTTGTGTGTTAATATTAGCCCATTGATATGTTGCCCGCATCACTCAATTTTTTTCTCAAAAATTATTAAGATACCATCTTAATGAGTTGGAAAACCTTCACATATACTCACACAATTTTTAAATACACATTTCTGTATTTACAAACTCATTATTAAGAATCCCCCCAAATTTCCCTTTTTACGTGTGTATAAACTCATGGATTTGGTCACCAGAGCACCCTAAAATTTACATGGACGTTCGTTAAGACCTAATCTATGGAGTAGATTGGTCACCACAACCCAAGCGGTTCATTTTCAAGGTCAAACGAGCCCCAAGACAGTTAAACCCCCTATTTTGTCGATTTTCGTCTGCTATAGTCCACGATCTTTTATAGTGATTCAAAATTTCGAGATTATTTTTGTCAAAAAATTACATGAACGTCCGTTAAGACTTTATCTACGGATCCAGTTGGTCATCACGATCAAAATGACCTATTTTCAATGTCAAATGAGCCCAGAGTACAGTGACATAGCCAGAAATTGTACGGAGGGTGTCCAAAAATCTCATAGCTCATAAGAATAATTTAAAGAATTGGTGTACTTAAATTTTGTAAATCAAACTACATAACATTAATGATTAATTTTTTAATTAAATTGTACCAAAATTTTTTAAAATCAAACTACATAATATTTAGCTTTAGTGTTCACGTTAAGAAAAAGAGAGATATTTCAATTTAGAGTGAAATCACTTTTATTCTTCAACATTTCATAAACCTCTGATGACTAACAACGAGAAATGAAAAATAAATAATGAAATCAAACGAGTTATATTAAAAGAGAATTTATATAAAGTATTTTTACTTTTAGTAGCTTAATGGAATAAATAAACAGAATTTTCTTATTAACTTTAAACTAAATAATTCTTTTAAATTTTTAATGAAAGGAAAAAAATTGAAGTCATTTAATGGGAATCGAATCCGGCAAGTTGCAAAGAACTTAGGAAGAGTTGAACGACTGAAATCACTAATTAAGCTAGAAAATTTTTATTGTTTTCGGGGTGTTCAAAATGCGTTATTTAACCATTTAATTATTAATTTTCTTATAAATACAATGTAATTTTCTAACGAAGGGTGTCCAATTGGACACCCTATCTAAAGGGTAGCTATGCCCCCGCCAGAGTAGGTAAACCCCCCCCCCCCATTTTATTGATTTTCTTATGCATTAACCCATGAATCTGGTGCCTGGAGCATCCAAAAAATTTACTCAAAAAACTTTATGAAGACATCTATAATTAGTTGGGGAACTTTCTTGTATAATTAAATCATATTTTTAGGCACATTTCCGCATTTACAATCTTTTTTTAAGAATCTTGAAAATTTTTCAATTTTTCGTGTGTATTAATCCATGAATCTGGCTCCTGTAGCACCCAAAATGTTTTTTCTCAAAAAATTTATGTGGACCTCTGTAATAAGTTGGGGAACCTTCACGTATACTCACATAATTTTTTTAACGTTATTTTCGCATTTACAAGCCCCTTTTTAAGAATCTCCAAAGTTTCTCGATTTTTCGTGCATTAGCCCATGGATCTGGCGCACGGAGCACCCATGATTTTTTCTCAAAAATATTTATGAGGGCCTCCGTAATGAGTTGGGGAACCTTCACGTATACTCACACCATTTTAATGGCTATTTCCGCATGTACAAGCCCTTTTCTAAGATTCCCTCAAATTTTCTGATTTTTCATGTGTATTAGCCTATAAATTTGACGCACGGAGCACCCAAAAAAATTTTCTCAAAAAATTTTATGAAGACCTCCGTAATGAGTTGAAAACTTTCAAATATACTGACACCATTTTTATAAATCATTTAACTATCATTAATTTATATAATTTTATGTAAATATGAACTGCAGATAAGATAATTATACATATTCATGGCATTATTTTCTCTTATTATTCTAATAATGGAACATTAGGGAATCAAAATAAAGCATTAGATAACTTCTGAACAAAATATTTTACGGTAACTATATAATATAAATATAATGTTCCAAAATGTTATTGGTAAATTAAAATTGAGTGTTTTTATTTTTTTTAAAAAGCAACAAAGCATAGACTCCTGGAACATTCAAATATATAATGTACGTACAAACATAACCAAGAAATCAATATATACATTTTTATTCGCTCGTGATGTTTACATCAAATTAAGTTATTTCATAATTGAAGCGAGAATAACATACTATTTAACCATACATACAAAATGAAGGCTCATCTACAAACTACAACACACATTTATTACATTGATGCAAACATCCAGTGCAAGTAAGTTCATCAGACGCGATTTGGTGTTACATTAGGCGGAGTAGGTGCTGAACCAACGCGCTTCTTCCCACGCTCTGTCCTGCTGTTTTCTGCGAATTTGATGCTGTTCTGGTGCATCCCCTTTTGTTTCTCATCCTCAGTATACTCAGAAGTGAAGTAATGTTCTTCAGTACCCTTAATAGGATCTTTAGATGGAGGCAAAAACATACTACCCCATTGTGGAAAATGAACTAACGTTACTGGAAGTGTACACGCGATGATCATCATCCCCATATACGTTAGTCCTGTTCCTGTCGAGTACTTTGTGCTCGTAAAAAACAGTAGTTGTGTCAATCCTGAACCAAAATTGCCTCCAGCTCCTGTCATACCTGATATTATACCTAATGATCTTCGCGAAATAAAGGGAATAATTCCAAACGTTGCACCACATGCTGCTTGTGCACCTATTGAGAAAATGATCATCCAAGTAATAGCCAGAGGAAGTGTAGTAGCCCTTCCAAGTAGTAAACAGAACACACCACCAAGTGTTTGTAATATCCATAATGTCCACAGTCTGCCTCTCATCCCGAAATGTTTAGCTGCAACATCCGATGACCATCCTCCAAATGGTCGCGCTAATAAGTTAGCCATGCCAAATGTTGCAGCGATGATTCCAGCTGTATGAAGCTTCAAATCAAATCTACATACAAAAATTGACTCAATTTCTTTATTAATTGATGTTTGTATAACGTTTAGGGAAACAAATCAAATCTAACCTATCGAAGAAATACTCAGCAATCACGTTATCTGTAGTTAATTCAACTCCCATTGAGTATCCATAGAGCAGGACAAAGATCCATGTTCTGTAATTTGTTGCAGCATACCATAATATCTAATGCAGATAACAAACGTTAGCTAAACGTAAATGTTAGTTATATTTTTGAATTTTGATATGGTACTGAATGTCACTGACCTTTGAGAATTTATCTTTAGAAACATCGCCTTTCTTCTGTAAAGAAGCGAGGTTACCATCAGGTAAATCTTGTCCAAGAGTTAAAACTAAAATTCCCATGATAACATGAAGCCATCCAGGAATAAAAAATGCGATTCTCCAAGCAGTAAATGGGGTTGCCCCTGCTCTACGTATTATATCGTAGAGCAAAGGCATAATAAGTTGAGTAGCACCACCACCCATATTACCCCATCCAGCAGCTGTACCATTCACAAGTCCAATAATTTGACTATTAAACATCGTACTCATCCAATACTGACATGACACAAACGTTGCTAGTGAAAACCCAATCATAAACCTCACAGCAACGTACCCTCCAGCCGATGACACAAATGACATACAAAAAACAGTTGGGGCTGATAACATTATGAGAAACGCGCAACCATATCTAGGACCTAACATGTCACATATCGCGCCCATAGCTAGCCTAGACAAGATACTACCCGAAACAGAGGCAACTCCAGCATTACCAACATCCATTTTAGTTAAATTAAGATTGTCCCTAATAATAGGGACTAAAGGGGCTGCAGCAAAAGTCGATACGAAACAAGTACAAAATGAAATCCATGAGAGTTGAAACGTTAGTCCATGAGGTTTCGAAAACGAATAAAATTTAAAAACTTTAGCTTTATGTTCAGAATCAACAGGGACTTTGAAATTGGCTGATGTATCAGTTGGTACAATTGGTGAAGCAACTGAAAATGCAAGAACTGGTTCTCTACCAGTAACACCATGCATTGAACTTCCAGGTGATCCTTCAATATCACCCATTTTAGGCAAAAAAAAAAAAATGATTAAAATGATAATTAAACAAGATTAGTGAGTAATTAAGGATTTGTATGATGTGTTTAATAAGTTGTAACAATTTTAGATGTGTTTATATAGGTGTTAAAAGTAACCAATGGAGATTAT
Source organism: Solanum pennellii (assembly GCF_001406875.1). Lineage (NCBI taxonomy): Eukaryota > Viridiplantae > Streptophyta > Magnoliopsida > Solanales > Solanaceae > Solanum > Solanum pennellii. Next base: position 64,279,091 of record NC_028647.1, on the reverse strand, counting down.
GAATGGTCATAAATAAAAATTTGTTTAATTTAATTAGTAGAATACATTTTGCCGCATCTGATTATGAATAGTGTTTGTACTTATCGTATATCCCAAAGGTTCATGATTAATAAATATCGAGTTAATTTATCATATGGTTACTCAGTTAATAGTTATTATTGTTTACTTTGAATGTATTCGGTACATAAGAAGGAAAATATTTTCTCCAATTTTACATATAAATTTTTGGGTTGATTAAAAGTGTATGAACATACACTTCAATAGAACTCAGTAGTTTCGATTTATTTTCATGCTTATGATAACAAATACAACAAAAAATACTAGATTCGTTTTCATCTGTCATAGTTTTTGTTGAATAGAGTTACTTGATACTTGTTGCTGATGGGAGGTAATAGATATCTCGTGATATTAATTTAAGTATGTACAAATTGATCCGAACACCACAATTATCGAAAATATTATAAAACTTGCAATATCCCATGTAAGAGTTAGATACATGATTAGATTATGAATGGTTCACAATTATAATGAGTAGTTATCATTAGTCTATTTTGTTTGAATAATTTCCCAATAATAATCGATGATAAACTTTAGTTAGTTGTTGTTTACTTGGTCAATACTGAGTTCATGCAAATTGCAATCATTTAATTTAAGGTCATTTTTATTTGGTTTAAGATAAGGTATATTTCTATACAATTTATTTAAACACTATGAAATGAAATTAGGCGTTTTAAAATATGATCAATTAAATATTAAAAATTACATTCTTTGATACCAAACACATCTTGAATGGTGAATGATTATAATGAGTCTCATTAATCAGATAAGTACATAGAATTAATTCCTAAATTAATTAATTAATAATCCATGATTGAACTTCAATTTATTTAATTGAGTATTAATTAATTGATATTCCATGATTGAACTTTAATTTATTTAATTGAGTTGACAATTAGAAAAAATGAGCTCAATGTACGGAGCCAAACAAAGTACATTCGACATACCTTTGACCTTGGCTTTTCATATTTGGGAAATTAATTTGAAAAATATAATTATTTAATTTTATTAGGCTCAAGGTAAATATTAATATTTATATATTATCATTATATTTTGATATAGGATATGTAGCAAAGCTAAATATTATTTGTTTACTAACTCATATCTTGTGGAGAAGTAATTACTTAGTTTTTCAGGAAAATATTGTGCTTCTACATAAATAATCTTTTATCATTCAACGAAAAGAATTATTATCTTAAAAAATCGTGTTCTTTTTTGAGAAAAGTTAAAATAAAATGTATATACTTATGTTTTCTAAACTAAATATACTTATGTTTGGTCTAACACATTTAACTTATATTAAATGTCACAATAACATAGAATATGATGTCATAATCTTAATACTAATAAAATTTACTACGCTATGAAATATGAAGAACTATCTCAACTTTTACGTGTATTAATCTATGAAATTTTCAAAATATACGTGATCAGCTTTGTTTGAACTCAATTTTTTTATGAATTCATTCATGACGATCTAGTAAATAATATTCATAGTTTCTATAAAGGCAAGTGTCTCATTTTTTGGAGGTTAGGGGCCACAAACAAATTCAAGATTATTACAACTTTTTATGTGTATCAATTCATGAATTTTCCAAAATATGTGTAGATCCATTCTGTTTGATCTCAAATTTTATAAATTCACTCGTGACAACCTAATAAAAGGTACTCATAGTTACCTTAAGATCAAATAAAGTCGGTCTGTCATATTCTAAATAAATCATGAACTAATACACACAAAAAAAAAAAACTTAAATAATCCGAAATTCCTTACAAGTTACAACTCAAGCCTACCTCTTTTTGCTTGAAGTTGTTTGACATCAAATCTGAAATGTAGCATTCTAGTTTTTCTTTTATATATAATATATGTGTAATTTATATATAATAAGCGCATAATCTATATATATCGACTAGAAAAAGGAAACAGTAAATCTGATTTAGATAAAGATACCTTCTTAGATTGAAGAGTATATAATTGTTAAGGGCATCATAACACATGATGAAGATAAGGATATCAAACATATGCTACAGTCTAATGCACAACAATAAAACTTTGCCAAAGTTAAAACTAACAGCAGACACATGACTAATTTTTTTTACCATACTACAATAGTAAATTTTTCGAAACTAACCGCGATCTAGTTTTGATTGTTCAAGTCCAAGGACGATCGCGGTCCTAATTTTTTTCTACTTTCAGAACCATCTGTGAAGAAATAAACGATTTCCTGCGGATCAATTGCTTTGTATTTACCTTTCTATCTATTGTTTCCATCAGAACGAACAATCAGGCGTTGCTGGTACTTCCTCCTCTCCTTTCAGCTGGTTTGTAAAGCACAACGGTAACAAACTTTGAGCGAAAACGAGATGTTACACCGACTGCCACGACTGGTCCCTGGGCTTGTCTGTCCTCAAGGTAGAGATGGTTTAGAACCACGTGTTGTGGTGATGGAAGCTCTGCAGATTGATCCCTAGTCACACTGTGGTGGTTCAATACAGTAGTGTGCAGCTGTTGTGGAACCATTGGTGGTTCACGAGCATCATCTTCGTTTCCAGGATGTACGTTGTTGTAACTTACATCAGGTGATGTTGGTATCTCGAAACCTGTCACGATAGCTTCATCCTGTGTGTATAACTTGGATTAAGGCATAGTTTTAACAAAAAATAGTAGTCAGTATGTATGAAATGTGCAACTTACTTGAGCTTCGCCATATCGATGTGCTTGATTCATGTTCAGTAAAACGAAGAGTCCCACAAACTGAAATAGAGAAATGAAATCCTTTAATTGACACGATTCAGAGCCTTATAAATTGAACGTATACTTAAAAGACATAACATAAACGGAAAGACAATTCAAATGAACTAAGACAGTGGTACAACTATGTTTCCCGGTTATACATGGCACCTGCCGTGGAAGAGAATGGCCGAGTTCAATGATCGGCTTTAATTTAAGATGACCAACTTCAAGGTTTCAACAGTGTTATCAAAAGCAAAAAAGCTCCAAGGTCTGTTGAGGCTTTAATGCAAAAGGTGCAAAGGGAGAAAAAATACAAATATATATATATATATATATAGGTGTAGTCCAAGACTAACAATCATAAATATGAATGACAAACATACGGACAAAGAAATTGAAATAATAGAACAAATAAATTGTTTGGTGTTGCTTCTTCGGAAGAGGCTTATTGGCAAGGAAAATTATGTCTTAGAGCCTTGATGATGATGATAAAGCACACATTAAGCGAGGAGAAGTGCTCAACACAATTCTGAGTCTCACCTTCAATGCATAATCGCGCCTTTGACAATTTCAAGCATTTCTTTTCTACTGTAGAAGTTTGTCATAAATATCTACAACAAGATCCTAATCCTCAGTGTTATCCAAGGCACGCTTAAACCCTGAAATGAGGCACAAATCATGTCGAGCACTTCGCCTCGCTTAATGTGCACTACAGTGTTGTCATCAAGGTTCTATGGCATAATTTTCCTCACTAATGAACCTCTTCTGAAGAGACGACATAAACAGTTGATTTGTAATTATTTTTCAATTTCTTTGTATATATATTCATGCTTATGAATTATTAGTCTTGGACTAAACATATATGTTTGTATTTTTTTTTTCTCCCTTGGCACCTTTTTGCATTAAAGCTCACGTTTATTTGCGTTTTTTGCTTTTGATAGCACTGCTATGAAGAAGATATTTACCTAGGGTGAAACATTCATGCAAGATCTGCAGAGCTATTCTCCGGAACATGTCAAACCGAAATGAACAACAAACTGTTGCAGCTAGGAACTTGTACAGAAGCTTCTTCAATGTATATTCAAGAGAGAGATAAAAGAGTTTCACAGGACACCAGACAAGATCAACAGTTGTTACTAAAATAAGAATAACGGTGCACACTATACCCTTTGTCTTTAAAATACTAGAACAAGTTCCTTCAAGCTGACACACACTTATCCACCAACTATGCTGCACCGGACTCGCACTCTCCTCCCTTAAAATCCAATGTAGGAAATTCCCCTCAAACATAATCAAACTCATTCTTCCCAACTAGATACCTCGACCTATCCAAAATCAAAGTATCATCGATCGAAGAACTTCCAACTCTGCCTTCACAAAGAAGGCTCTCAAACATGGTCAACAAACTTAACACGTCCCCACACATTCTAAACTTAGATATTGTAACTTTAACTTTATTCTGAAAATGGAAACAATGAGCTTTAATAGCACTCTCCATTCTAGAAGTAGAAAAAGGAAGAGAAATCCTTGTGTAAAAGGTAACCCCCTCTTTCAAGCTATAATTCACATAAGAAATCCTCCTCCAGCTCCCAAAATACTAGCAGTAACAGTTCTCCAAGGGGTGAAAAAGAAGAAAATTTTTGGATATTGTTACAGACGGGAGGCCGCACACTGCCAGACAGTTTTTCATGAAAATATAGAGAGAAAAGAAGATCGAACTCGAGATTTTTCAAGGAGGATTCAAAAGATGAGTTTCTTCTAAACCTTCTTCCCTTAATCTTGTGCTACGAACATGATGACTCTTAACTTTTCTATGATAGTTTTTACACCATAGATTTCTCATAGTTGAGTCCTGATGAAATCTATGATTTGATTAGCGATTAATCCATGTGTGGTTATAAAACCACAAAGGGCCTCAATTCCATGTACTAAGAATAGCTGTCTGATTTTACTTGTCCAGTTCAGAAAACCAAGATATAATTTATCACTTAGTTCCTAATTTACGCTTATTATTAACTAGTCATTTTCCAAAATATAAATTTATTATATTCAAAAGGTGATATAGTAAATTGTCATTCTATGTATTGCACCTTATAGGGTGTGTCAAGTCAATACTGAACAAGTAAAAACGGATGGAGGGTGTAAACTGTCTACCAAAAGTTTCAATTACGAAATGACCACAAGTACCTAATTTATTTGACTCTATCTGGCCTCTAATATTCTCAAATATAAAAGAATGACTCTATACTAGCAATGCATGAAAACAAAGTTGAAAACATTAACTGATCCATCTTGACTTAATGATCAGCCGATGACCCCATTATGGCATATACCGTTCACAAAAAATGAGACGCTAAAAAGGGTAAATTTAAAAATAACCAGGCCTATATATAGATGGAACACGTACACAATTCCATACTCTTACCCCTACTTCCATAAATGCTTGCACTCCACACCACATTCCAACTGGTTACCTTAATAAAAAAGTCCAAAACATGCAGCAATTCAAACTTCGTCAATATCGCATATATTCTCAGATTATTAAAATATAAGTGAAAGAATCTAGCTTGGGATAGAGTCGTAGTTGTTATATTGTTTAAACTGCCCCAAGAATACAGCCAAAATAAGAGCAGGTCTTCGAATGTGACAACTCCAACTAACAGTTTTTAATAACTGATGTCAAATAGTTAGAATTATCCATCCGCGAGTTTGTCCTAACAAATTCAAAAGCCTTAGCTATTGGTTTAGCCTTTCCACTCCACCAATCCTTGTCTCTCTTCTAACTCATTTCCATCAGCCAAAAGCAACTACAACTACGCTTCAATCCCAAACAAATTATGTCAGCTTTACTCAAATTGCTAGTCACAAATCCAGATAAAGGAGGAGTTTGTGGTAGGTTGACCACCATCTCAAAACTAGTTAATTTACAATGAAACATGACACTGAACTATTCCACAAATTCTTCATTTTGTTAATGTCGTTCCAAGAGCAAGGTTACAGAGAAGACTAACTGAAAGTTAATAGATAATGGTTCTCACCAGGAGGAGGTTGTATGCATCTGCACCAACACACACATATATTTAAATTTAACTAAAATGATTAATCTAACTTCAAAAGCTTCCTCGAGGACCAACTATGTTTATCTTAAATTCTTTTAAAAATTGATGACAGCGGTGCTTATGATAATCACCACCAAATCCCTCCCTTAACTAACATTTGTAATCTACTATTCAAATTTTTAACTCCTTTCAACCTATTTCTATTGGTCTTCATCTTTAAGTATCCACACTTCTAAAAAAACATCCAGTATTGCACTCTTGTAAATACTCTTTTTATCTTTCCTGATAAGTAGTGCATTCTTCACTATCATACAAAGCAAGTGTACACTCACAGCTCATTAGACGCGTATAACTAATTTTACATGTAATTTAAGGGGAGAGCACAAACATGGAAACGCTGCTCAAATGCAGATGCTACGTAAACTGTTTCCTTCTCCATTAAGTGCTAATAATAACTTATCTACCATCCTAAACACCATGTGCTTTCCATGCTCAAGTGCAGATGCTACGTGAACTCTTTCCTTCCCCGTGATTAAGTGCAAAAAACTTATCTACCATGTAAAACCCCAGGTGTTCTCCATGCTCAAGGGTAGATGATACGTAACTCTTTCCTTCTCCATGATTAAGTGCTAATAATTAATCTACCATGCAAAACACCACGTGGCTGCATGATTCAGTTACATTTCTGTTTATCCCACTAGCTAATTGAGACACATTTATCGCTCCAAAAAGTTCTTCAAACAGGTGATTGATGAAGAACCAATAATTCCTACTTCTTCCAAGTGCAGGATAACTCCAGTAACACAAAACCCACCAAAAGTGGATAAAAGCTGCTTACCGGAAACTACAGATTGTCAATTTGAAATTACAAATCTTTCTTGACCGAGGATTTTCTTTCTAAAATAAGAATCAACTACTTTGCCAACCTCTAAAAAATTTATTTAACATGTATCAATAATCTATCCAGAAGCAGCACCAACAACAACAACAACAACATACCCAGCATAATCCCACAAGTGGGGTTTAGGGAGGGTAGTGTGTATACAGACCTTACCCCTACCTTGGAAGGTAGAGAGGTTATTTCCGATAAACCCTCGATAAGCAATAAGAATTGTGATTTAGAACCTATAAACTATAAATCCTAGTACCACCCTCTACCTCCCCTCACCCAAAAAAGGAAACCCTAAATTGATCCAAAATCATTCACATGGGGAATCTACACAATCTATAAACATTGATTGTATATGTAATTTTGATTCTACAATCATAAATTCGCAAACACAAGAAGGAACTACAAAGACAAACATTCATAAACTAATCTAACTTCCACAAGCTACACTAACCTGATTCAACTTTCCTTTGGTTCTTCAATCACACACAAAGAATTCAGCAGAATCAACAACCCATCTGCACAAAAAACAATGGAAACACAAGAAAATTCAAAACTTTAATCAATCAAACAAAAAAATCCAACAAGAACCTCTAAACCTAAAACCCCAAATTGATCCACAAGACACAAAGCAGAAAAAAGATCAAGAATTCAGTAAAGATGATTTCTTTCAACACAAACTCTACAGGAACAGGCAAAAAAGCACATAAAAATCAAAACTTTAACTCTACATAGACCAAAAAAAAAATAACCCCAACAGCAAAAACAAAGAATTTCACCTGAAAATGCCAGAAAAATCAAAACTTTATAAACAAAAATCAGATAAACCCAACAAGAACTACTAAACAAAAACACCCAAATTGATCCACAAGACACAGAACAGAAAAAAAAAAGATAAAGAATTTAGTAAAAATGATCTTTTTTATTCACAAACTCTACAGAAACAGGCAAAGAAGCACATAAAAATCAAAACTTTAAGTTTACATAAAGCAAAAAAAAGTAATCCCAAGAACTAAAACCAATGAATTTCACCTGAAAATGCCAGAAAAACAAAAGGGGTTCTGAAACTCAAAAGCAAAAAAAAAAAAACCCACTCTTTACAGCTTATATAGAGTATCTCACCTAGAAGATTCCGCCTTAGAATCAAAAGAATCAAAATTACAAAATCACAAGAATTGAATTTTAGGAAAAAACATAATTCTCTAGAGAAATAAAACTTTTGCCAAAAAAAGAAAAATAGGAACATAAAGATAAACAATTGGGCTTAAGCAAAAAGAGCAGATGGGCCAAGTTATAAAATAGTAAAAATTTAAGGATTCCCATAGTGTAATTCAATAATTACACTATGTCCCGACAAATTTCGTATTTACTAAAAATCCCTTAAAATTGTTGTGTCGTGATACTTTAGACTCTAGTGATACATGGTAAATGATACATGGTAAGTTTAAACTGTTAAGAAAAAAATGGGGAAAAAACGGTACATTTAATCTTGTTAACTAAAACAGCTTAATTTACGGTAACAGATCATTAATCAGCATTAAATCAGCACGTAATTGGATATTAATTTCAAATTTTGAAAATCAAAGATTATATCATCTATTTTGAATACATTTTTTATGAACGATCTGTTAAATTTCGAACTGCAGTAATTTTATTGTTGTTACTGTGGATTTTTCAAAATAATGAGTTGGGTTGGGCTGTCTCTTGGAAAATACTATTTAATTGTAAAAATTTAAGGAATCCAACAACAGATTTTTAAGGAATTCAATATGTATCAAAAAATCATGAAAATTATTATCATGTATCAGACAATAGGTTTAATAAATGAGTACTAAGTGGATTATAATGTTTAGTCTATGTTTTGACACATGAACTAGATGTGTATCATATGATTTCCTATGTATCAAGGGTTTTTTAAATTTTTTATCATGTATCAGTGATTAATTTCAATAAATGCGCCATCAAGTGTGCTTGCTGATACATTTTGAATCAGTGTGTATAGTGTTTAGTCGATGCACTGATACATGTATTAGATATGTATCACATGTTATAATGTTTAGTCAATGCACTGATAAATGTAGTAGATATTTTGATACATATTGGATTCCTTAAAATTTTTACTAATTTCAACAACAGTTTTAAGTACAAAAATACAAACCCGAAACAATGTAGGCCTAACAACAATGTTTGCTGCTTCTTTTTTCTTTTTTTGTTGTATTTTGACAACCTTTGATTTTGATGTTTCGCCAGAGTCTTTGTTTGAATCTTTCTAAGATTCATAGGATCATGCAAAGACTTTTCTTTTTTTTTTCCAATTTTCATCGTCGGAATCATATATCCTTCTATTAATTAACGGATCCATTACTATGATGTAATAGAACAATTAACCAAAACAAAAAAGGGAAGAAAAGAAGAACTGATGATGGATTAAGAAGAAAAAGAAGAAACCAATAAAAGATGCTGGGTTAAGAAGAAGAAAGACGATGATGGATTAAGAAGAAAAAAAAGAAACCAATAAAAGATGCTGGGTTAAGAAGAAGAAAGACGATGATGGAGAAAGAAGAACTGAAGACGTGATGGAGTAAGAATAACAATAAGAACGGGAGAGAAATTGTCCAGATTTTTGAAATTTCAAATTTTTTGAATTTTGAAATTCAAAATTTCAAAATTGGGTGTTTGAATTAAAATTAATTAAAATTTATAATTCAAAATTCAAAAACTGATTTAGAAGATTGAGTGTTTTAATGGAGAAAAAATAGGCATTATATTAGGTAATTGTGTATTATAGGAGAGAGAATGTTATGTATCTATACACTTCTACTAAAATTAAAAAAAAAAAGAATTATGTAATATTTAAAAAAAGAAGGGAAAATTAGAGAATATAAAACTTATAGTTGTGTATTTAAGTTATTTTTCCTATAAAATATCCTAATTAAGAGCATGACAAATTAAGTAAATAAAGGAAAGGAGAAAATTACACGCATAAATATATATATACTAGTTAATTAGCTATTATAGCTATATTCTAAATTAATTATAACTCGCAGGCTCTTTTTTAGCTATAATTATGTGTGCCTCTCTCCTATCTTCCTCCCTCTTCTCTCTCCTCTCTTATATATATACAAACTATACATATACATATACTATGATATGATAGATATACAAATACAATTTGTTTCCTTCCATTCTTTGTCCTCTCTTTCTCGTCTCTCCTCTCTCTATAACTTGCAAGATATACAAATACATATGTATATCAGTTACATATATAAGTATATAATCATTATACATGTATAATTCGGCAGATATATAAGTATAATCCACCTCTCTCTAATCTCTGCCCTCTCTGGCTCACCTCTCTCATCCCTCTCTTCGCTCGTCTCTCCGCCTGTAACATGTAGCTAAAAATCGTAATTAGCAAACGATAACTATGAAGCCTAATCAAGTTGTTTTTACTGGTATTTGCAAAACTTTTCCTAAATGAAATGCTACAAAAGATATGTACAATAGGATTAGAGTTGGAAAAATGAGTACATATGGGGGGTTGAAAGTTCAATTCGTTTTTGTTCAAATCATTTTAACTCGGCTATACTCAACTCAAGCTATTCATTTACCGCCATAAAATACAATATTGAATTATGAATTAGCTTTGGACCATATATACTTATAAATCAAAACAAAAAGAAAGAATTATTTGAATATTGAACTTGAACTTTAAATTAACAAAGAAGAAAACTCACATTTACTTACTTTATAATGACTTTAGAGGTGTGTTACGTCCGAAGTTAATTTTAACTAAGTCTAATTTTAGATAAATATATTTGAACGTTTTAAGAAAATGTAATTTCAAATATAATGTTTGAAATTCAAACTTAACTTTAAGCACCATTTAGTTTAAAGTTTTTCGAATTGAGTAGACTTGACAACTTTTTCTCGTTCCTAATATGATTCAAATAGTAATTTCGAAATCAAGTATATGTGATTACATAATATTACTTTTTTTCTTATTTATATCAAAGTTTTGACACAATTATATCAAAGATACAATATAAACTGTTACTATTAAATAAACGTGTCCTTAATTGATACAAGCAATCAATGCAATAATGTGATTAATTAGTGAAATTTACACTATTGATTAATTTTTGATACGACATTACAGGATTTAGAACGCAAATAACAATTACATAGATAACTGATAGTACCATGATAATTTTTGGATACATTACATCATGATACATTTTCGATACATGATGCATCATGCATGAAACCATTTTGGGATTCGAGGGATCTGTACGTGAAATCTTACCATTTTTGCATTTATATGGGCATTTAAGATCCATTTTATAGGAATTATGCGATTTTCTTAGTTTTCATGTGTTTTAGGTCATAAATATTTTGATGATATGGCTTTAGATAATTTTTTACAAACTTTTACGGAGACCTCCATAGGGAGTTGGGGGAGAAGCCCGTAAAGTCTCACTATTTTTTACACATACTTTAGGTATTTAGGGATCATTTTACAAAAAAAGAGAGGCAATTTTCAAGAATTTTCATGTGTGTTGTATATTATTTTGGCGATATGGCTCTGGATGATGTTTTTTCAAAATCTGTACGGAATCCTCCGTAAGAAGTCGGGGGAGCAGTACCTGTAGCCTACAAATATTTTGGACATTAAAGAACCATTTTACAGAATTTAATTGAATTTTTCAATTTTTCAGGTGTGTTCCCATGAATATTTTGCTGATATGACATCTAGGCGAGTTTTTTTGCAAAACCTTTACAAAAACCTCTGTAGGGAGTTAAAGAAACAATATATTAAGTCTCACCATTTTTTGCACATATTTTAGGCATTCAGGATCTATTGTACAAGAATTAGGTGATTTTCTCAGTTTTTCGTATGTGTAGCCCAAGAAAATTTTGATGAAATAGCTTCCGAACGATTTTCTTGGAAAGTCTTTATGAAACCCTTCGTATGGAGTTCGGGGAGCAGTACATGAAGTCTCACCATTTTTTCATATTCGGACATTTATGAGCCATTTTAGAGGAATTAAGCGATTCTTTCAATTTGTGTGTATTTTAATCCATATATATTTTGGTGACATGGCTTTTATATGACTTTTTTTTTTCAAAACCTTTATAGAACCTCCGTAGGGAGTTGAAGGACCCTTACGAGAAGTCTCACCATTGTTGCACATATTTTGGACATTTAGGATCCATTTTACAGAAATTAGGCAATGTACTCAGTTTTTTCTATATGTTAGCCCATAAATTTTGGTGATATGATTTTTTAACAATTTTTTTGTAAAACCTTTACAAAACTCTCAATAGGGAGTACGAGGAGCAGACATGAAGCTTCGCCATTTTTTCACATATGTTAGACATTTAAGATCCATTTTTACAAAATAACGTAATTTTCTCAGTCTTAAAGTGCTATAGCCCATGAATATTCTGGTGATATTAATTTCAAATGATTTTTAATGCAAAACTTTTACAAAACTCTCATAGGGAGTTCGGAGAGCAATACGTGAAATATTGTGCAAAATGGCTCTTAAATGTCCAAAATATATCATAAAAGGTTAGGCTTCATGTATTGCTCCCCTAACTCCATACAAACGTTTTCGAAAATGTTATGCAAAAAAATTATCTGAAAGTCATATCACCAAAATATTCATGGGCTAACACACACAAAAACTAAAAAAAATTAAAATGGAACCCAAGTGTCCAAAATCTGTGCAAAGGTTTGTGAGACTTCATGTACTTCTCCTTCTAGTCCCTATTAAAGAGTTCCATAAAGGTTCTGTATAAAATTATCTGAAAGTCATATAATCAAAATATTCATAGACTAACGCGCATTAAAAATCAAGAAAATCACCTAATTCTCGTAAAATGGCTCATAAATGCCCAAAATATGTACAAAAAATGGGAAGGCTTCACAAACTGCTCCTCCCAATTCCCTACGGAGGTTCAATAAAGGTTTTAAAAAATATTGTGTGAAATTCATATCACCACACATGAAAATCGGAGAAAATTGTCTAAATCCTGTAAAATGATCCTAAATAACTAAAATATGTGCCAAAAATGGTTACGTTAAATAATCCACATACCTCTTTTGATACTTTATGTATGGACGACTTCCATCCAACAATAGTTTTGATACACTTACCGTTAATTAAAAACATTACTTGATATAGATAACCACAAAAAGTGTAAATTTAGGAAAATCTTTGATTTGAACTTGAAAAAGATTAAAAGTAAAATCGTTTTAAATTTGTGGAATCACAATGTGGGATAGAACTATGGATAAGATAGGTGCAAAAAATTCGAGAGAGAAAAAAAAAAAGCCAAATACTAACTCCAAATACCTAAAATAAGGTATTGGGTATGAAAAATTGCTATTAAAACAATACTCCACCTTTCTTAGATAATTATTTTAGATAGTTTCAAATATATACAATAAAATAATTGGTGTACAACAAATATAGCTATATTTTACTTACATAAAAGAAATAGACAAAAGTTATAGAAAGTATATACTAATTATATAATATAGTTTACTAAAATCCATAAAAAATGTACATCGATTATACATTATGATATACTCATATTACTGAATATAACTTAATTATATATGAAGTATATATCGAGTATACATGAAATATACACTGACTATTCAATCTTGATTAACCCATTAAAAAAAGGTTATATCAACTTTTAATGAAGGATTTTTTTAATTATTTAAGTAACATATCAAAAGACCGCGACTTCTTTTAAGGTAAAAAAAGTATAATCAATGCTTAATTAATGTGTATTAATTATCAAATAATATAAGAGGCAATGTTTTTTATTAGAAAATGTAATAACACGTATGCAAAAGTTAAAGAATAATTGAAGTTGCAATTACATAATGTATACATAAAAAAATCTATATGTATACATACACAAAAAATAATTCATAAAAATAGGCGTGCAAATTTTGTTGATGTATACAATAATGTACCATGTACATAAATTTGTAATGTATACATAAGAATGTTAGCAACAATTATAGGTTATAACTATAATGAATACAAGAATGAAGTTAATAAGATAACTATGAAATTTAATTTTTATTCATAAATTGTACATGTGATTCTTGTTATGTATATGGTAACTACACTATTCAAATTGAGATTGACATTTATTGGTATATATTGGTTTGTATTCAACAAAATCAACATTCTATTTTTTTACGATGATCTTATGAGAACATTTATTACCTATGAAATTGAAAACAAAAATGCCAAATACTATATCCTGAATTTTCGCCCAAAAAAGTTTAAATTTTTCTAATTTCACAAATCACGAAATTTCAAAATTAAGTAAAAAAAGCACACTACATAATTATATATTAAAAGAAGATTTTGGGAGGATCAATGGATAAACATACATCTGATTTGCATAAACAAAGTAAATTAAGGAGAATAAGAAAAATAGAAAAGCAACAAATATACATATGAAAAAGATTTTAGAATGAAAAAAAAAAGACTAATAACATAAATTTTGGCAAAAAAAAATTGAAAAAACTTCAATTCCACTAATCATGAAATTCAACAATTAATGGACAAGAACAAAATTATATATAAAAGATTATTATTAGAAGTATCTATTAATAGACGAATTGTTATATTTGATTTTCATAAACAAAATTACTTAAAAAGAAGAATTGAAAATTTGGGAGAAAAACAAATATCGATATAAAAAGAATTCAAGAAAATAAAGGAGACAAAAAAGAGAAGAAGTCTATTATAAAATGATTGACAAACAAAAAGGAGAGATAAAAGAAGAATAATAAAACAATAAATTTTATCTTTCAAGAAAAAAAAGGAGCAATCATACGTGTTTAGAGAAAAATAAGGGGAAGAAAAATATTTCACCTTTTTAAGAAATAAAAAAAGAGCAATCAAACATGTTTAGAGAAAAAAAAGGAGAAAAAAAATACATTTTTTAAGAAAAAACAAAATAACTATTGAATGTCAAACAAATAAAAGATAGTCCTCTTTTTGCCAACAAATTAAATAAGCTATTTTTTTACCAATTTAGTCTATAGATTATCATGTTGTGTCAGTTATTCTTTCAAAATTTGGATATGAAATCTTTTCTAGTCTTTTGATATAAATCATAAGAAGAAGACAAATGTGAAAAAGGACAGAGAAAAAAACTGGCTATTTTTTTTATAATTAAGTTTATAATTGTCTTTTGGAGTAATTGTTCCTATTTTAAAATAGTATTTTAAGGAATAAGTATGTGTTTATGTTTGCCTAGTTGTATAAATATTCCTTTATATAAACATCCTTAAAAAATTGAGATCCAACTTTCCATGTTATTGGGCCAAGAAACTATTGGGTTGTCACCATTTCTCTAAAATAATATACGGAAAATTGTTTATAATAGCAAACTAATAATCTAAAATAAATGGAGTAACTAAGGTTTGATTTAATTGTGCTCCATAGCAAACACTTGCAAAAAATTGTCAGGCGCCTCTCTCCAAATATCTCGCTCGCCACTCTCCTCCAATCTCTCACTCGCTTCCTCACTTTTTATACAAACACAAGTGTATAAAAATTGTTTCTAATTGTATAAAGCAGAGAAAATTGTATAAATACATATATTCTTGTTCCCCTCTCTCCCCTCTTCTAGATCTCGCTCGCCACTCTCCCAAATCTCGCTCGCCACCCTCGCCTCAAACATAAGCGAAATGTATAAATTGCGTTTCTGTTTGTATAAAGCATGAGAAAATTGTATATACACATGCAAATACATATATTTTCGTCCTATACACTTATAATTATACAATAAAAATACTCCCCTGCACAATTTCTTTTGCCTTTCTCTCTTTCTCGTTTTATACAATTTTAAAATTGTATCTAGTTTCTCTCTTTCTCGTTTTATACAATTCGATTCAATTGTATATTCCTTGTCAAGTCTCTTTTGTCTTTCTCTCTTTCTCATTTTATACAAATTCAAATTGTATATAATTGTTTTATACACTTATAATAATACAATTCATTTTATACACTTCGGTTTTATACAGTCCTCTGCCCAAGTGTCTTTCTCTTTCTTGTTTTATACACTTTGTTTTATACACTTCTTTTTATACAATTTGCTTCAACTGTATATGTATAGCGAATATACAGTTTCTATGTTTGCTATGGAGCGCAATTATGCAAACTTTGATATAGCATACAAATATGAACTTTATTTGCTATTTGTGAAAGTTGCCCAATAATATATGGTAAGATGAATAGGAATATATATGGTAAAATGAATAGGAAATTTAATAACTAAGTGGTCCTAAAATGTATGGCAAGTAGAAGAGAAAAATATATGATAAAGAAGTATTAGTAAAATTATAATAATTAAAGAATCTCAAAATATATGATAACAAATACTTAGAGAATTAATAATTAAGGAATCAAGGAGTCTTAAAATATACTGTAAGAACAAATTAAAAAAATATAAGAAGTATTAGATTTTTTAATAATTAAGTAGTCCAAATAAAAAATATTATGATAATAAACAATTAAGGAATTTAAGAGTTCTAAAATATATGTTAAAGGGAAAAATATATGATAAGAAGTATTAGGAAAATTAATAATTAAGGAATTTCAAAATATATAGTAAAAGTAAGAGGAAAATATATTTTAAGAAATTCATGGAAAATTAATTATTAAGTAGTCTCAAAATATATGATAAGAAATATTAAGAGAACTTATAATTAAATAATCAAATGGTCCTAAAATATATGGTAAGAGGAATAGGAAAATATATGGTGTGAAAAGGTATATTTTGTAAGTGAAATTTATGAATAGTGAAATTATATGAAGATCTTGTACTTATTTTTATATTTATTTTTATAGTATAGAGAAATTATTTTTGATGAACTTTTAGCTTAAATGAGAAGTTATTTAAAGTAAACTTATATTTAAAAATAAAATAATATATAGTAAAACGCATAGAAATATATAGAACTACACAATTATTAAATACTATTATTAATAAGGAAAAAAAGAGACGCGGCACCCTCTCCTCGTTAAATCATATAATTGTACTCTCTCTGATCAATTTTAATTATCATGATTACTTAGTAAAAAAAATATTTCAAAAATAATTATTATTTTAGAAAATTACAATTTAATCAATAATTAGTTTTCCTCTTTAGTTTTACTCAATAACGAATGTTTAATGTGCTAAAAAAATATAATATTTAAATGAGATAAAATAATAAATAAGGATAATTTAGTTTAAATCATTTTTTTTATTAATGTTTCCTCAAAACCATGCAAAATGACAAGTAAAATATATTTAAAAAGTATTAAAATTTATAAAATTTGATATAAACACCTAATAGAGATAAGTATTTACCCGTTACAAATTTTATGGCGATAAAAGTTGAATTTTGACTATATAATATGTTACTTTTGATTAAATTTATATGAAAAATCTTGAATATACGGATTAAATGTTTAATTTTGAATATAAATACTTTACTTCTTTTTTTAAAAAAATATACATATCTAAGAGTTAAACGGATAATACCATAGATTAACATAGCTAACAATTTAAACTACTTTCAAAATTTTATAATAAAAAAATGTATGATTCTTCAAATAATAATACCTTCGTATAAAATAAAACAAAATAAGAAATATATTTTTAAGAAATAAAAGCCATGTCCACACTCTTATAGGTAGTAAGTAGGGGGGTGGGTTGGTAAGCAAACCAAATGCTTAACTTTGACTTTAGCCCACATATACCATTCCATTTTAATTTATTTGTTCGAGTATCCTGATTTAATACGAAATTTTAAAAACTAATTATATTTAAATTTTATAATTTTTAAATTAAAAATACGTTAAATATACTAAATTGTTTTATCTTTTATTTTTAAATAAGTGATGTGAAAAATTAAAACTAAAAAAGTTCTTAAAAACGAAAAAAATCATTCTTTTTGTAAACAGACTAAATGAGAAAATATATCAAATAAATTGAAACGAACTAAGTATTTTTTTTTTGTTAAATATATAAAAATTATTCTTCCAACAAGTCCACGTGCTTCCCACGTGAAGGTAACCCTACTAAATTCCCATAAACTTTATATCATGAAAAATACAAAACAAAATGGTGTATTTATTGATCTTTTAGTACCTTATAGTCCCCACTCTCTCACTTTTAGCCCCTTTAGGACCTTACCTACTTAAATTCCATGCAACCCAATAATGACTTTTTGGCATCCCCTAAAAAATCATTGAGGACCATAAATTCAAACCAAAAAAAAAATTATTTATATTCGATATTTATATTAAATTATAAAATAAGGATACATAATGGAGCTATAAAATACAATTATTATAATTTAAATTTGTCGATTTATAATTCAGAATATATAAAATTTAAAATTCTAATTACCCCTTAAAAGTATGTAGAGTTATTATAGTTTGGTGATTACCATTTGAGGCCTATCTATTTCATAAATAATGAGTTTAGGACCACTTTCTCCATTTAATACTCATGATACATAATACAAATTGTTGTTATTTAATATAAATTTGCTCCTTGGATCTCTTAGACTACATACACACACCAACTTAAAAGTGAGAATATGTAAGAGCAAAGCTAAAACCAGCGATGAAGTCGGAAATTTCACGAGGGGTGTTTAAGTACTAAAATGAATTTGTCCAAAATTATGTTATATTTAGCCATTTTGATTATCATTTTACTTGTAGATACGATATAATTTTCCGACGAACGATGTCCAAATAAGGATAGCTACGCCACTGGCTAAGAGCAAAGCTAGATGCTCAGAAACAGGGTCGATTGGATTCAATTTAAAATTTTCATTATCATAATTTCAATTTATCGTTCTAAAATTTAAATTACATCAAATTAAAATTTTGATTTCGCTTCTAACAATACGTATGGTTATTATAGTTGAGTGACTACAATTAAAGGTTATCTACCTCATAAATTATGAGATCATATGAGATAGCCACTTTCTCCATTTAATAACCATAATAAATAATACAAATTATTGTTATTTATTAAATTGTTCCTCCTACATATATGCTAGGTTACATTTAGATTTGGATCTCTTAGACTTATCTATACACATCAACTATGTAAAAATAAATAATTACTTAATGTATACTATAGTAGTTCATATTTATGTAAATCATCTTTAATTAAAGGCCTTGAACTTAAATTATGATGGTAATTTTATTTTTATAAGAAATATTTCATTTTAAATTTTTTTATACAAATTTAAATTAATTGAATTATAATATAAATAAATATAAAAAATCGTGTGGGAAAAAATACTTTTATTTTTCTGACATTAAAGAAGAATAGAGAAAGCAACTAGTAAAGCTTGCAGTTGTCTGTACGGACAAATGATCAAACTTCAGGTAAAGAGTGTTTTTTTTATACATATATAAATTACGGTAAAATTACGATCTATGTCTAAAAAGTTAATAATTATAAAAATCTCTCAAAATGAATATAATAATATAAGCGTTAATATATTAATTTAATGCACGAGATATATTAATTTGATGTGTAAGATACACTAATTTGATGCGCGAGATACATTAATCTAATGCGCGAGGTACATTTTGTACATGATACACTAATCTGATGCGCGAGATACATTAATTTGGTGCGCGAGATACACTAATCTGATGTGCGAGATACAATAATGTGATGCGCGAGATACATTAATATGATGCGTGAAAATGAGAAATTTTGAAAATTTGTGAAACTTATAAGAAATAATGGTAATAAGTAAATTAAAGTGTGAGATTTTCGTAATTAATCTTCTTTTTTTAAAAAAAATAATCATTATAAAGTTCAATAAATTTTACATAATAAAATTAAGTCAAACAAATTAACAAACACTTAAACTCATCAACGAATTTTACAAAGTCATTCCGATTATGATTTATTTTAATTGAGCACTTAATACATGTTAAGGTATTTTTACTAAATACTTTCAATTTAAATTTATACAAAATTTATTTTTGTAAGTATATTTGTTCGCTCATTATATATCAAAAAATTAATAAAAATATGTTTGAATTTTACAACTTATTAAGATTAATCTGTATAATCAAATGAGGAGGTTACATATTTTAAATAATTGACTTATAATCGCTTAAAAATACACACATAACATTTCCATAATTTATATCACATATACCTTTTTTTTTTAAAAAATATCATATGTTAAGTGCTCCATTGTAACATTTTGTAATATAACCACAGGTTAGTGACTTTTTTAAAAGGAATAATGCACAAGTACTCCCTCAACCTATATCCGAAATCTCAGAGACGCACTTATACTACATAAAGATCCTATTACACCCCTAAACTTATTTTATTAATAATTTTCTACCCCTTTTCGACCTACGTGGCACTATCTTGTGGGTCCAACGCTGATTGACTTTTTTTTTCAAACTAGTGTCACGTAGGCCCAAAAGGGGTAGAAAATTACGTATAAAATAAGTTCAGGGGGTAATAGGACCTTAGTATAGTATAAGTGTGTTTCTGAGATTTCGGGCATAGATTGAGAGGGTACCCGTGCATTTTCCCTTTTTAAAAAGAAAACATATGGTATTTTTTATGACATAATTCATAAATAAAAAATAGAGGCTTTGATGGCAGAGAGAATCTAAAATAAATCTAACACTTTACACAAAAAATATATTTAATTCATTCAGGTATTTTTTTTCTGGTGTGACACCGGGAAAACAAAATTTCTTGTCTCCAACTTTTACATTATTTTATTTTTACTTTTTTTTTTCTTATAACAATCGATTCATAATTTAGACGTTGTGATAATTATGAGTAACAAAATAAGGCATAAAATATATTATTTTTTTCTTAGACAAAAAGGTAAAAATAAGT
Source organism: Solanum pennellii (assembly GCF_001406875.1). NCBI lineage: Eukaryota > Viridiplantae > Streptophyta > Magnoliopsida > Solanales > Solanaceae > Solanum > Solanum pennellii. The sequence continues at coordinate 64,258,414 of NC_028647.1, read as the reverse complement.
AATTTTATCTTTTTTCGTTTTCTAAACCTTTTTCACATAAATTAAACAACAAAGAATATTATAATCTGTCAATTTAAATTTAATCGAGATTCAATATAAATATCATACATCGAATAATATATTAAAAAATTCAGTAGCTTTGTGAGTGGGTATCACATAGGAGAGTTTTAGTGGTGTTCAAAAAGATTATAAGACAAATAAAAGTACCTTATTAAGTGAGTGGTTCAACTTCATTTGTTTATTAAAAATATTCTGGCCAATTATTGAAAAATATCTTGCCTTAGATTTGATCCTTTTTTTTAAATATATATATATATATATGAGTATATATATTTTTATTCCCATGTTTATGGTTCTTTCGTGGAAAATTGCTTTGTTTATTTAGTCTTTCTTTTTTATATTGGAGTCGTTCGATTGTTGTTTAGGAAGTGAATTATATTCGTGTATTAAATTTAATATAATTAATACCATGTTTTGGAAGCATTTTAATTTGCTACTTACCATTTTAGAGCTAGTATTCCAATAATTGAAAAATAGTTGTATATAGAAAAATCATTGGAAAAATAGTAGTTTTCCTTTGAATTTCAACTATATATGGATGGATGTCGATGTTATTTACTGAACTTTTGTCATATGTAGCTTTTACCATATTTGTCGTCTAAAGTTAGATTTGACAATACATGATTTCAAATAACATATGATTTTAAATTATTTCAAAGTTTAGACGTCTGATTATTTTTCAAAAATAAATACAGATTAAATAATGGTATTTAAATTAAAAAAATACTTGTATATATTAGAATAATACTAAGGAGGGTGCCCTTGCTATTAGCATTTTTCAAAAGAAAAAAAATTAGGGTTTAGTTAAGATGGCAATGTGTAACTAATGCTTATGAGGTATCAACCTCACACTAAAAGCATGGGCCCATCCAAAAGTAAAAATAATTTCAAAAATTAATAAAATTAAAAGAAAGTCTAATAAGTTTATATGAACCCGATAATGCTATTAAGGTTTATCTGAATTCAATACTTTCGACACAGAATATAAGTTTATATAAGTGTAAAAATTAATAAAATTGCAATGCATAGTAGACATGAGCTTACAACTTTGAAAATATAATGAGTTCAACGCGAAAAACCTAAAAGTTTAAAAATATATAGAGTTTAAATTCTGAATACGCCTCTGAAAAACATGCATCTACTTCTTTGAGTGAGAGTTCCCTTCAAAGAAACTAATTAGGGTTTGGTGTAACTACTGCAGTATGGGCCAATCCAAAAGCTTTCACAACAAAATAATTTTTAAAATTAATATTAGAAAAAATAAAATAAAATAAATAAATAGCATCATTTATGTGTATATATATATCCCCTTTTCTCACTGTTACCATCTCTATGAGCCTCCTAACCCCTCTTTTTTCATCTTTATCTTCTCTTACTCTTTCATTAAAAATGAAAAGAATTAAAAAGAAATACTACAAATCTTTTGGATCTATGTAGTATGGTTAATTTCCTCTATAATACATCTTATTTTATTTTTTTTGAGTTATTTTTTCTATATTTATTTTCCAGTGATCTAGATATATATGTTAATATAAGTTTTTGTTTTTGTGTTTTATTTTGATTCTATGTCTTTTTCTTAAATCAATTTCTTAGTGTATTGTTTTTGCTTGTCTTCATTAGTTATATTTATCTTTTTAGCTAGATTTTTCTATTAGTAATTATTTGCTAGTGATTTTGATAATATATGTTTTCATTTTATCTTTTTTCTTTAAAAAAAATAAATAAATCTTAGTGTATTGATTTAGCTTGTTTCTTACCAATTATATTTTTAGATATATTTTTCTATTATTTATTTGCTAGTGATATTGAAAATATATATGTTTCTATGAGTTTTAGTTTTAGTTTTTATTTTATGTTTTTTTTTTAAAAAAAAATCATTTTCTTAGTGTATTGATTTAGCTTGCTTCTTCAATAGAAAGATTGTGTTCAAGTTATATATGATGAAACTTTTGAACAAATCCAATCTACATATAAGTTTTTTCAAAAAAAATATTTTTTTGTTTTGAAGTCTTAGATAGTGTATATTCTTCTTAATTTAGATCTTACTATTGTAGCTAAGAATATGTATATATGTATGTACTTGGATTTTGTACCCTATAAATATCTATCCTATGTGAAGCATTTATTTAGTTTAGGGTTTGTGGTCCACTTTTAGATATTCGATAATATTGAAACGATACAGAGAAAATAGAATTTTTGAATTTGAATCAGGCTTATCGATCAATCGAATAATCAACACAGTTGTTGTTTGCAGATGTAGCATCATCAAGATTCATACATGAAAATTAAGAGGCAAGGTTAAATATGTAGCTTTAATTTGAAATGGAAAATATAATACATCATGACCATGTCTATTTATTTCAAAGTGAGAATCTTGATGATGCTGCATCAGCAATAAATAACTATCGGTGACAGAGTCAGAATTTGTAAGGATACTTAGTATCTAATAGGGTTTTGGATATAAAGGGGTTCGGATGAATCTCTTTTGCCTCCGCTCTAAACCAATAATGAGTTGTGGAGACAGAATTTTCAAAGAATTCAATATTTATTATTTATATAATAATATTTTTTTGACGTTTTTATATTATTTTATGTGATTTTTTCGATGAAATGAACCCTTTCGTCCCTCTAGCTTTGCTCCATCACTCTCTAAGCTAAAGTAATAGTACGGATGCTCAAATTATTTGTACCTGGAGATATATGATTAAATGGATTTAATTTCCCTTTATTTTATTTTACTGTATTTTTCAGTACTTTATAGTAAATATTCTTGTCAGTTATATATCTATTTATATATATATGTACTAATTTTAGTTTGTTTTTTTTTTAAATTCTAACAGGTGAAAAATAGATTCTTTGTTTATTTTGAGACTGCAGATCTGTAATTTCTCTATCTTACACAGATTCGGTACGAAAAGTATATTTACACAATCAAATCGATTATTATAAGGTATGTTATACTAAATTTTATCACAAGCGCGCATCGATTTACTACCTAGTTATTATCTGGAGTTAATGTATATAAATTAAAAATTTTGTGTCTAAATTCACGAATAATGAGTTTAATCGTTATTCTTTAAATCAAACTAAGATAGATTGAAACAGAGGGCGTAACATGTTAAAATACTTTAATTATAGCATAATTAATGGATTATATTGTTTGTATATATAACTAATGTCATTTTTAAACCTAATTTTTTTTTTTTAGGTCAAGGAGTTGGAGAAAACTTCTCATGGGAAGAGGTTAGTTTGAGTTGCCAAGTTTTTTTTTTTCAAAATATAATTTTAAGTATTTCATGGGAAAATGAAAAATCATCTAAGTTATGTTTTTTTGTCTGTTGAATCAATGAAACATTTTATATGGGAACTTGCTGCTTCATGGATTTTTGTGAATTTAAGTGTGCAAAATCATGAATTTAGTGCATGTCAATTGTCATTATTAGGCTGGATTTTGCCTCAAAGAGTTTTTATCAACCATAAGAAGCGGAGTTTTAGAATAACGGCAAAATTTATCTCAATTTTACAGGTTATGAATTTGAGCCGTGAAATTAGCAATAAAGTACTTGAGTCATAGTAGGATCAATATGCCTACATTACACTCTCACGCTCTTTCTGATAAATACAAAATGATTTGTGCATTAGATTATTTTTTTGTAAATATACGATTGAATAGAGCAAATGCAATAGATGATCCACACAACTTGCTAAAAAAATGACCTAGAAAGTTACTATTGTACGATATAAGTATGGAGATGTCAGAGTAATAGTATGATGCTTCATTTAATTTACTATCTTCACCATATATTACTAAAAGTAGCTTGGACGTATGCACACATGACAAGAAAAAGCTAACTCTTAAACTTCGGTGTCCATAATGTTCGATCGTGTGAGTGATACATAATGAATATCGAAAATTGATATATCGAGTCATATAGAATAACTTAACATGATAGAGAAATTATTGAGTACGTAAATAAAGTTCACATCAATAGTTTGAATTTTTTTTTAAATATTATGTAAATATGAAACAATGATGTGAGACTTTTTAAAAGAAATATACAAACTCATCTCAAAGCAGACAATATCTTTAAATAACAAGTCATACTCTGATCTTTTCTAGTGTAACCAATTAATCATCTTAAAAGAATTGTATTACATTCTCCATCAATCTTTTTAGTCGTCATATATATATATATATACTTGATATTTTTACGAAGAAATTATATTAGTTATTCTGTATCGTTCTAATTTTATTTAATGTCTCAAGGGACCTTATTATGTCACTTGTTGACTGAAGTGTATTTGTCACCTTTCAATTAAATCACCCCAAATGCATGAAAATTCATTGATTTTATAATTGCTTTCCCACTTTCTACTTGTCTTTTTTCTTTTGTCATAATGCAAAATTCCCTATATTACATTTTTAGTATTTCTCATCCTAATTTGTCTAATTTCTATTTGCATAAAAATTACATTTTTTTCTCAACACAGAAATCTGATTCATCAATCCATTAAGCACTAGGTTGAATTTGTGTTGTAATAAAATCTAGCCTAGCAAGATCATAATTTTTTTTTCTTTGTCATGGACTTTTACGATAATTCAATACTGACATAATTATATGAAAGATTTTTTTTAAATAATCGTGATATTTGGATCAGTTTTGTGCATATCTTAATTAATTTTACAGGATATTAGTCATCTGTCACCTCCAACAACATATAACAAGTAACTTTGTCTATTAAATTCAAAACATATAAGAAGAAATTAATTAACTTATATACACATTTAAACTGGAGAAAATTAAATGAGGTTTTAGAAGTTAAGTTAGAAATGGAGACTGTTGAAAATAGGTTAAAATTAAATGTAAAGTGAAAGAATAATATTTAGCTAATTCAAGATCTAAGTTTTATGGGTTTAATATTTAATTTACACATAAATTTATGTTTTATGTAAAAAATATTAGTTACTATATTAATGAGCTTAAGAATTTTCTACCTATCAGCACTAGATGTGTTTTTCTTAAATAAATGAAAGCCACATACGTTTTTCACGTAAATATTTATCACTTCATCATAATTAAATTATATATAATTTTATTTTATTATTAATTATTAAAATATTTGAATTAACGTAAGTATCATATGTGAATAAACAATTATCTTTTTCATATATATCCTGGTTCTCAATAATGCATGGAAGTAAAATAATTAAGAAACATGGCACTAGTTTCCTTCTTTCATTTTCTTTTTGGATATGTTTGGTACGGAGGAAACTATTTTTCGAATCTATTTTTTTTATATAGATATATTTAACTGGTTAAAAATTTTTTTAAAATATTTTATTTAAGAATATAAATTTCTTACAAATGAAAAAAATAACTTCCTTGGTTGTCGTAGGAGAAATAAATTTCCACGAGCATCATTCCACGTTATGTCCTCCCCACCCAGCAACACATCTTATCTTCACCCCATCATCCCACTCCTCTACCTCCACATGACCGACCCTCACCTCCAATAATATCTGTCTAGATTATATACAAATGTTTCTAGACTAAGATCAATGATTAATTAGCCACACTACATGATGTATACTAGAAAATGGACTTTGATACTTGGAGCATTTGGCTTAGTTTTTTGGGAAAAGGGTCTGATATACCCCTCAACTTTGTCATTTGGAGCTGATATATCCCTCGTTATAAAAGTGGCTCATATATGCCCTTACCGTTATACAAACGGCTCACATATACCCCTGCCTTTACAAAATGACTCACATATACCCTTCATTTAACGGAAGTTAAAAAATTAGTTTTAAATTTATATTTATTACTTCTAATTTTTTTAAAAAAATTATTTAGGGGTATATATGATTCTTCTATCAAAATTCAATGTATATTTTAATTTTTTCATACATAAATTATTTTTTGACTTCTTTTGTTATAACTATTTAAATTTCTTATTCTTATTTTGATTTTTTTCTTTCATTCCTTAGTTTAAAGAATAAAAAATTAAACTATTTTTTTTGTGTGTATTGTAATTTAATTTCGTATTCGAAGAAAAAATTTGGTCATCTACAATAAGTTTTACAAGAATATTAGTGAAACATAAATAAATTTGATTATCAAAATAATAATTATAAAATAGTCATTGAAACAAAAAAAAGTCAAAAAAAAATATGTTTGACGAGGATTAAATTTACTCATATGGGATTATATTTTTTAGAAAAAAAGAATAAAAATTTAGATTAAAATTATTATTTTTTTCATTTCCGTTAGAGGAAAAGGATATATGCGAGCCATTCGTTTACAAGTAGGGGTATATATGAGCCACTTTCATAACAAGGGGTATATCAGCTCTACATGACAAAGTTGAGGGGTATATCAAACCCTTTTCCCTAGTTTTTTTCTTCCTTTACATCCACATATATATAAAGTGATAGGAAGCAGAAACAGCAGTGGTAGTACTAACTGGTCCATTGATTTTTTTGATTGGGGTGGGGTGGGGGAGTGGGGGTGGGGTTTTTG